>NW_015386953.1:137595-156278 GCF_001527695.2 Protobothrops mucrosquamatus
AAGAAGAAGAAGAAGAAGAAGAAGAAGAAGAAGAAGAAGAAGAAGAAGAAGAAGAAGAAGAAGAAGAAGAAGAAGAAGAAGAAGAAGAAGAAGAAGAAGAAGAAGAAGAAGAAGAAGAAGAAGAAGAAGAAGAAGAAGAAGAAGAAGAAGAAGAAGAAGAAGAAGAAGAAGAAGAAGAAGAAGAAGAAGTTGTTGAAGTTGTTGAAGTTGAAGTTGAAGTTGAAGTTGGAAGGGACCTTGGATGTCATCTAGTCCAACCCCTTGCTCAGGCAGAAAACCCTATACCATTTCAGACAAATGGCTGGCCAGTCTCTTAAAAACTTCCAGTGTTGGAGCATTCACAACTTCTGGGGGCAGGTTGTTCCACTGATTAATTGTTCTGACTGTCAGGAAATTTCTCCTTAGTTCTAGGTTGCTTCTCTCTTTGATTAGTTTCCATCCATTGCTTCTTGTCCTGCCTTCAGATGTTTTGGAGAATAGCACCTGGAGAATACATGACTTTTAAAATAATAAAATAAAATGTCAGAATTCATTTCTTTAGAATAATTTTTTTAACATTTTTATATTAGCATTTACTTAACTGAAGAAGCATTATTTTGAAGTACCTTAATTAGAGAAAGATATAAAAAACATTGGTCAACTAGGTTTAAAATAACACTACAGGAGATTATTTGTAGCTCAGGGTTGACATGAAAGGTCCATGGTGCTCTCTGAGCTTGCTCGTTTTCTTGCAGATGTTTCATTATCCTAACTAGGTAATATCATCAGTGCTAGTAAGCAGTGCAGTTTGCTGTCAGTTTCTATTCTGGTGGCTTGCCCTGTCAGTGTTGGTGGGGGTGGTCTTAGAGATTCTTTGATTGGGCTGTTTGCTGTTGGCTTCTTTGGCAGTTTCTTGACTGGGGTATTGTTTACTTGATTGTTGGTCTGATGTTAACCCTGGAGTTAATCTATGCTGATCTGGGTGCTGATTGCTGGTGGAGAGGTGTTTGGGTCTTCTTGTTCCTTTTTGGGCTGAGAGCACCAAGGACCCCTCATTAAAATAACACTGCTACATATTTTCTGTATGGTTCCATTGTTTTATTATTTTATTTCAATTTTTTTATTATTATTATTTTATGTCAATATTTTTCTACAATTTCTCTTTTCAGAACAAGACATTTCCAAGGCTTGTTTGTTTGATTTCAGTTATGTTAAAGCAATTTCTTACTGTACCCAGCATAGAGTGGGGCACGTTGGTTGCATTCCTTTATTGGAAATAAGAAGTGGAAATATTAACCTATATCTTATCTCCACAGGCCATTGTGCACAATAGGATACATGTGTGTGTTTTTTCCTATAGGTTTTGTCTCTCCTAGAGTTGAAAGGGAGAGAATCTATCCTACATTTGTCAAGCTAAAGTTCATGGTCAGTGTTCAACATTTTCAGTCCCTCTGAATCGAATAGAAATATATAAAAAAAGACAGTTCTACTACATATATAAATTTAGTGGTTAGGATCTTGACTCAATCTTTTGCATTGTATTAGTAATAAAAACTCATGAATAGAATTATATAAAAATCATCTAAGAAATATTATTAATTGTTAACATGCTCAAAACTTTCCTGAAATGCTTTGGGTATTTTGTCCAAGAATGCACATCTAAAGTAGCTTCAACTTTCTTTTAAATGAGTTTAATGCTAATACTCTATTGCTACTTAATTATATCCATAGCAGCATTTTCATCCATATGCTATGAGAATTGATGGCTAACCTATGATTCCTGAATATTTTTGCAACTTGAGAACCCTGTCAAATTCTTCTAGTGAACTTCAAGCTGTGCCATTTTCAAGCATTTTGAGGAAGGAATTACATTTAAAAAGTGATTTAAACTGTAAAATAGGTTAGAACAGTTTAAAAAAAAAACAAAGAATACCCCTCCCCACCAACCTTTCCCAAGAACAGAAAAGTGTAGACCTTTCCACATATATAAATCCATTCCACTCATTTTATTCATTGCCTGTGATTCTTGCCAAAAGTGAAGTGTTATCCATAAGTACCAGAAGGTTTCCTATAAGAGATATGGTTGATTATATCTTGTTTTGTAATCTTTCAAAAATTCCAGACTTACCTTCATTTTGCTTGAAATCATTTTGAATTAAGCACTAATTACTTGAAACATATTTGAGAAATATCGCATGTTTGTTCAATTCTACAAAAGCATAAATAATATCATATTTCATACTTATATTATTGTTCTATAGAACTTTCTATCAATTTCTGACAAACCTTTAGTGTTACAGATATAGTAGTTATTGACCACTAGGAGGCCTCCAAATGGTGGCACATAAGTTCCAATATCTCAGGGGCTGCCACAAAGAAGAGGGAGTCAAGCTATTTTCCAAGGCGCCTGAAGGCAGGACAAGAAGCAACGGATGGAAACTAATCAAGGAGAGAAGCAACCTAGAACTAAGGAGAAACTTCGTGACAGTTAGAACAATTAACCAGTGGAACAACCTGCCTCCAGAAGCGGTGAATGCTCCAACACTGGAGGTTTTTAAGAAGAGACTGGACAGCCATTTGTCTGAAATGGTATAGGGTTACCTGCCTGAGCAGGGTAACTAGATGACCTCCAAGGTCCCTTCCAACTTTATTATTATTATTATAACTTTTTTCCCCTTGATAGACAAACTTAGATATATCCTTTTGCTACTGTTTAAGAAGTACTTCAGTTGTCAAAATAGGTATTGTCTAAAACATCATTCTATACAAGACGTTCATTAGGGGTCCTTGGTGCTCTCTGAGCTTGCTTGTTTTCTTGCAGACATTTCATTACCCAAACTAGGTAGCATCATCTAATAAGGAGTGCAGTTTGGTGTCAGTTTATATTCTGATGGCTTGTCTGTCAGTGTCGGTGGGGCTGGTCTTAGAGATTCTTTGGTTTGGCTGTTTGCTGTTGGCTTCTTTGGCTTCCAATTTGATGGACAAATTTACCAAAAAATTAAAGGGATACCTATGGGATCACATCTTTCAGGACTTATAGCAGAAGTCATCATGCAATTTATAGAAGCCATAGCACTTCCACAAATACAACCAAAAATATGGATCAGATATGTAGATGACACCTTTACCATAATAAAAAAGGACCAATTAGAGAACACCCACAGAACCATCAATAACAGTTTTAAAGGAATCCAGTTTATTAGAGAAGGAAAAAACAACTACTCACTACCCTTCCTAGAGATCCTGATCAGCAGGGACCACAATGGCAAACTAGAAATGCAAGTCTACAGAAAAACCATCCATAGTAACCAGGTGCTCCACTACCAAAGCAACAACTCAACCTCCTGCAAGAAAACTGCATAAGGACTTTATTTGGATGAGCCTAAACATACTGCAGCAACCCAGAACAGCAAAAAAAGGCAATAGAACATCTATACAACATATTCCAACAAAATGGATATCCACACAACTTTATCAAAAAGTCCCTGACCACTCAACCCAATACAGTACAATCAACACAAACAAAAGAATTGCACTGCCATACATCAGGAATATCTCAGAAACTACCAACAGACTATTACAACCCTATGAAATCAGCATATACAGCAGAGAATTCCATATTATGCAAAATAATAGTAACATTAATATTAATTTTATTTAGTTAGTTATTAATTAGCATTAAAATTAATATAGAGCAGCATGGCATGGTGGCCTAGTGGTGAAGATGCTCGTCTCCTGCTTGGAAGGTTGAGAGTTCAATCATAGATAGCTGCAGATGTTTCTCTCCTAGGGCACAAAGGAAAAAATATCTGCTGTGAATTCCGTGTAGACAGGAATGGCATCCAGTCAGTAAATGCTTAGCTCCATTCAGTTGCCCAGACTCCACCCCAATAAAAAGAATTATGAGGTCGTAAAAAGGGAGTAGCAGCACTAATATAATGTGTAATCAGGTGATATTATGAAATGCAGATGAACTTTAGAGAATAGAGTTTTGTATAAGTATCACTGTGTAGAAGAGTGTGTAATTAGAGATGCAGCCTACACAATAGGTTTTTCAACCAGTTTTCTTTTTGGTGAACCAAAACCCCTTTTAAATGTCATCAGTTTTTTGGCATATTCATATCACTAGAATAACTGATCCTCTCCCAGAAGAATTGAATAAAATGTCTTTGACCGGGTAGGATAAATTCATCTATGGCCAGTTCCAAATCAATGTCATTTGGACAGTTTCACTAAGAAGTGCTTTGCAGAGAGATTCCTTGTCTTTTCTCTACATTTGTTGAGTTGGTGTGAGCCTTCTTTTCTTCCCTTGCTTTATGCAATATAATTTCATTCATTTCTCTTAGTTCATTAATTCATACAAATCCCTCCATATCTCTCTTGCACAATCAACACATATAATGAAATGCTCTCTCTGCAGCCAATAAGTAGATAGTTTGGATTGTAAGCTGAACAGTGGCTTTTGGCATATTTGTTTAAAGTAAACCCTCTTGTACTCAATGATGCTTACTTTTCAGTAAATGTATATAGAAAGCACAGATGCAATATAATAAATGTATTATGTTCTCTAATCTAATAAAATCCATATGGCAATTTAAATCATGGTTGATAAACGTATCAGTGTTATCACCAATGAGATAATAAAAAATAAGAAACTGGATTTGCTCATTGTGCGATAGCCTATTTTACAACAAAGTTATGGAAATGTTTTTGAAAACACATTAAATATTCTGCTTCAGAACTATATAGCACTAATTTAGGCCATGTGTCACTTAGCAAACACCAAAAGCTGCAAATGGCAGTAAGGGGACAGATGTTAATTGAATTGCTGTGCTGTTATCAGAGAAAATAGCTACCAGTAGAAACAAGATGGCTGCCCCAGACATGCCCTCCTCAAGTTAGAATATTGTATCCTTCGCTCTGCAAGGGCTTCTGGGTTAGGAGGAAATCATACACAGATGACTAATATTTTTATGGTTCACAGCCAAGCAAAGTGAAATTCAGCAGCTGTTCAGGACAAGTGACCACTCTAACGGCTGCAATATAACTAGCTAAATAGAGAGGGAATTGCAAGAGAGCAAGAGGTTAGTGGTGATTATCGGCAGGTGAGTGCTTTATTGAAGTTGAAAGACCATTAACATTGATGGAGTAATTATTTCAACTTGAAAGTAATTACCTTGATGGGTGATAACTTCTCCAGTGTTCCCAGACTGTATTGGGCTAAACAACTGTGAACTCCTGAAGCCTAGAAAAACATTACAGCAATACTGCAATGTTTAAATGGGTAACATTTCTGTTTAAGTATTTTAACTTGACTAACTGTAGGGAGAACAAATTCTTATAGAGAGAGACCTTTATTTTCTCAATCATATGAAATGCCCCCTCCTATACATGCTTCCCAGATTATGCATATTATTTGAATTCAATTTTAAGATAAAGTTAGCAAAAAGAATTATTTTTGACTATTGTTACATTACATCTTTCAGCAGAAATGTTTCAGTATATAAGATTCTAATTGTTACTGCATCTGATAATTTTAATAGCTTGGTAAGAGGTATATTAAAGATATCTTGGAGATAGTGAGTGTTCCTTGATCCCAAACTATTTCTGGGTACCCAGGTTGAGAAGGTGGCCAAAAGTACATTGCACACTTATCCCTTCTGTATCACCTACCACTATTTCTAAATTAGCGGTCTTGGAAATAATTCCTCATACTTTAGTTACATAAAAAAGAGTTCTCTACTGTGACAACTTAAACCAGGGGTCTTCAAATTTGGCCCTTTTATGCCTTGTGGATTTCAACTCCCAGAATTCCTCAGCTAGGCACGCTGGCTGAGGAATTCTGAGAGTTGAAGTCCACAAGTCATAAAAGGGCCAAGTTTAAAGACCCCTGACTTAAACATTTCAAAGTCACTTAGCAAGCACAACAAATGCTGATATCACTATTGCAATATACTGACACAAGGTAAGATGTTGATTTTAATCCTGAGAATCCTAAACAGCTTGGGAGTGAATGAAGGGCCATCTATCTCCATAAAAACCAGTTTGGTTACCAGGAATGATGTCCTCAGTTTCTGAAGAATATTTTGCAGGAACCAGAAGAAGGTTGTTCCCACATTTTGAAAGGCACTGCTTCAAGATTGCTCTGCTATGCCCACTTTTACCAAAAGGCAGGACCTCCATTATAAACCAGGCCTTTCATTATGAATACGATAATAAAGATATTGGATGTTGTTATTACATTTCATGCTTGGTTTTCTTTTATTGCAAAGCATGCTTTTATTTACAATATTAATATTTTATTTTATTTAAAATACTTTGAACTTGCCCAATATCCCAGGGTCTTAGGGGGCAGGTTACCATTTTATCTATTTATTCAAACATTTGTCCATCACTCTATCTCAAAAGGCTCAGGACTGTTTACAATATCAATAAAGTAAAAGTAAAACCAGCAACAGTAAACAAACAATCCAAAAAATAGAAGCATGATCCACAAAATGTTGCAATGGCAGCCCAAGTCCATTGTCGATAGTCATGGGTTCTTACATTTTAAAATAAAAAATAAATTAAAAAAAATGTTTTTAAGATTTTTACGAAAAGTAAGGAGAGCAATAAAGATCAGTAATTAATGCAAGAAGTGAAGTTGTTACTATAATGCTACTGAATACACCCCTCCCTGTTAGCAACTGGGCTCCTGCATCCTGAACCAACCGCAAGTTTCAAGTCATTTTCCGGGGCAGCCTCGTGTGAAGCTCCTTGCAGTAAGCCTAAGCATCTAAGCCTGATGTGATAAGGACATGAATCAGTGTCACTGTCCTTTGTTGCGACTGCCCTGTTGCAACAATTGCCCTCTAGATAAAATGGTGGAAACATCTTCATTATAATCTTCTGTACTTCTCATGGTGTTTTAAATGTATCTCCCCCAGATGCATTTGGAGGAATACCAAATTGGCACAGTAAGACATAGAGCGTGAATTCTGGATCAAAATCATTAAATCATTGGAAAATCACACCCTTATTGATCACTTCCACTCTTTATATTGTTATTATTGTTTCAGTGGTCTTGTTCTACATAGCAACCTCCTTTTCCTCTGCTTCCTGGCTGTGGGGAGCAATCCCCACCCAAGCAAATCAAACCTTGCATGGATCTCTTCCTGTCTACTATTTGTTATGGGCATCATCTTCTATTTGGCCATTGTCACAGCTGTTTGAAAATGGCTCTCTAAATCAGCTGGATTGCATAAAAGTTAGTCATGGCAATTAAAATAATCTCACTGAACATCAGCCAGGTGCCTTGTGTTTCTAAAAAGTCACAATACATTATATATTTAAAAGCCTAAAGGGTGGTTTTTTTGACAGGAACCAGGTAATGAATTTTCCTGTATATTGTTCCTATTCAGTAATTACAGCTTGTGAGGTTTATTTTTTGCTACAACAATTACTAAAGTCATGGCTGATAACTTTGCCCACAAGTGTGTTTTTCCTTCACCCCCTCCCCCTTTTTCTCTCTCTGTGAGTGTGTGTGTAAGGATAGTTATTGATCTCTTGCTGAGCTGAGATTTCAGTTTTATGCCAGATAGCTTGATTAATGGGTTGGTTTCTGTAAGTGGACTGAATGGGGATAGGAAACCCATGCAGCCCATACTGCCAGCCCTAAATCCGTCAAGACACATATCTCATTATGAAATAGTTATCAAGTATACATGAAAAATTAATTGGGCTCAGTTTGATTCTGAAAAGACTCAGCCTTCTACTTGGCGGTCCCCCCAATCTTTCCAGATGTTGAGCACTAGCCCCTTGAGGAAGAGTGAAGGGAGATGTATTAATACGTTGTATTGATTAGATCAAGACCCCTGACAGTTATTTGCAGAGATACCATCTGGCGGCTGTTCGAATTCCTTCACCAAAAACAGGACGTGACATGTTATTAATCTCAACTCTCTAAGTATAGACAGTTGCCTTTTCTGCTAAACCGCATTTTACTATTCCGTAGGAGATGAATGCAGACCTGAAGGGTGCTGAAATTAAGGTTATTACACAAATTGAGCCATATGGTCCAAATATTTCAGCAAGAAAATTGCCAAGCAATAAAAATTGCTCCTGCCTTCCTAATGGTGTAAATTACAGTTTAACCATGGCTCTAATGATGTCCTTCTGCCGCGCTTAACTACTGTTACATGAAGGACATTGTTTTAAAAATATAAAAAACAAGTAAATGCCAGCAGCGTGCTTTACAATCTGTTAGTGTGTCATTAAGAACACTGTCAGAATTATATAAACATAATGGTAGGCAACCTAGCATACAAAAGAACAAGTATGGAAATGGAGCATCTTGAAAAAAACTCCATAGTGTCAAGAGCTCTTTCAATTTCTGGATCTGTTCCAATCCATAGTTATTGTTGCTTACCATGTTATTCAATGAATCTTTTTTTTAAAAAAGCAAAAAAAAAANAGGAAAGGAGAAAGGAAAGGAAAGGAAAGGAAAGGGGAAAGGAAAGGAAGGAAAAGAAAGGAGGAAAGGATAGAAGGAAAGGAAAGGGGAAAGGAGAAAGGGAAAAGAGAAAAGCAAAAGAGAAAAGGGGAAAGGGGAAAGGGGAAAGGAAAGAAAAGGGGAAAGGAAAGGGAAAGGGAAAGGAAAGGAAAGGAAAGGAAAGGAAAGGGGAAAGGAAAGGAAGGAAAAGAAAGGAGGAAAGGAAAAAAGGAAAGGAAAGGAGAAAGGAGAAAGGGAAAAGGGAAAAGGACAAGAGAAAAGGGGAAAGGGGAAAGGAAAGAAAAGGGGAAAGGGAAGGGAAAGGGAAAGGAAAGGGAAAGGGAAAGGGAAAGGGAAAGGGAAAGGGAAAGGAAAGAAAAGAAAAGTCTCTAACTGTCCATTTCAAGGATTACTATGGATTGGGTACAATATGTAACATTTTGTAAGTCATAGTTAATCTAGAAGATACCAAAAAAGGTTCATATAGAAAATAATATTGCCAGAAGATGTGCTTAGCTTCTATTTCAATTTTTTTATCCCACCATTCTTATTTTTTTTATAAATAATTCAAGGCAGGGAATATACACAATATTCCTTCCTCATCTTACTTTCCCTACAGTAGGGGTGTCAAACTGCCGGCCCACAGGCCGGATGCATCATAGCAAGACTGCACCCACCCCATTGCCGGCAATGGAAAAAAGTCACAATATGTCACGAAACATCATGGGACGCTGTGAGTTTGACACTCATGCCTTACAGCATCAAGCCTGTGAGGTTGGTTGGGCTGAGAGAAAGGGATTAGCCAAAATTCTCTCAGCTGCCTTTCATGCCTAAAGCTGGACTAGAACTCACAGTCTCCAGGTTTCTAGGCTAGCACCTTAACCACTACCCCAAACTGGCTCTTTTCATTTTCAATTATTATCTTTGTCTGCACAGGGAAATAAAATTGTTGCTTTTTTAAACATTCTGAGAAAAGTCAAAACAACAGCGCTGTTAATGAAAAGTAAATTTTAAAAAATCAAGCAGAAGAAAAAATTCTTCTCCAGTAGCATAAATAATCCATCTTGAATTTACCTATAGAAAGTTATAATTTGTAACTTAAATCGTAAATGTGATCAGAAGGTATTATCAATCTTTTGTATCATAGAATGCATGATGTAAATTATATATTGTCACTTCTCATTAAACAGAATTATTTTAACCAGACATGAATAGAATTGTCCTCCAATAAGAGTTAATCATGAATTTAAGGAATGCAGATTAATCTGTTATTTTAAACAGGACAAACTTTATAGAAGAGGACACATTAGTAAATAGGACAGCAGATATGCCAGATTAGTTTTACTCATCCTAATGAGCAAGATTATATAGTGGTTGCAGGATTAGACTAGGACAGAGAAAATCCATGTTCTAGTCCACCCTCACCATTAAAACTTCAGTGGGTAATTTTAAGCCAGTAATTATCTCCTAGACAACCTCACAGGGTTGTTAGGAGGGGAGAATAGAGGAAGCATTACTGCATACATTTCCTTAAATTCAGAGAGGAAATGTAAGGTATACCTCTAATAAATAAATAGATACATTGGCACCTTCTTAGGAAGAAAGCTTATTTCTATTGCAACATCTCAACTTAAATGTTTCTGTCCCTCTTTGTTTTGCTATGTTGTTTTGCTAGTAAATGAATACATGAAAAACTATTTAACTGATTAGCAAAACTTCACAAAATAAACACGGATATCTTTAGAGGCAAGAAAATCAAATAACGAATAGGGTAGAGCTTTATTTTATATTTTACATTTACATTTTATTTACATTTAGGCAAGAAAAATCAAATGCACAGGTATAGTATAGGTCAGGGGTCTCGAACCCCCAGTCCGTGGACCAGTACTGGGCCACGGCATGCCAGCAACCGGTCCGCACAAACAAGCAAAGCCCCATCCACAAGATGCAGGCAGCACACAAAACCATGCACCTCTGGTCCACGGAAAAACCTCATAACACGGAACCGGTCCCTAGTGTCCAAAAGGTTGGGGACCTCTGGTATAGGTGGTACTTTGCTCAGTAGTAGTAATTGTCCTAGTGGACAGTCACCTAAATATGAGCCAGCAGTGTGGTGCAGCTGCCAAAAAAAGCCAACACAGTGCTAGGCTGCATTAACAGAGGGATAGAATCAAGATCACGTGAAGTGTTAGTACCACTTTACAATGCCTTGGTAAGGCCACACTTGGAACACTGCATCCAGTTTTGGTCACCACGATGTAAAAAAGATTTTGAGACTCTAGAAAGAATACAGAGAAGAGTAACAAAGATGATTAGGGGACTGGAGGCTAAAACATATAAGGAACAGTTGCTGTAATTGGGTATGTCTAGTTTAATGAAAATAAGGACTAGGGGTGACATGATAGCAGTGTTCCAATCTCTCAGGGCCTGCCACAAAGAAGAGGGAGTCAAACTCTTCTCCAAAGCTCCTGAAAGCAGGACAAGAAGCAATGGATGGAAACTAATCAAAGTGAGAAGCAACATATAACTAAGGAGAAATTTCCTGACAGTCAGAACAATTAACCAATGGAACAACCTGCCTCCAGAAATTGTGAATGTTCCAACACTGGAAGTTTTCAAGAAGAGACTGGACAACCATTTGTCTGAAATGGTATAGGGTTGCTGCCTGAGCAGGGGGTTGAACTAGATAACCTCCAAAGTCCCTTCCAACTTTATTATTATTTATTTCACATGAGTGAAGTTATACACTTCAGTGACAAGAAAAGCTGCTTTGCTGCTTCAAAGTGTTTTCATTGCCTTACAAATGTGGCTTTCCTAGGATGGGAAAGGAGAGGTTTTAGTGGGAATTTGATGGCCCTGATGTCTCTATTTAAAAGGCGTGAATGGCAAAGTCTCAATTTTATAAGGCTTCTATGACCTTAGTATTTTCAAGCTCAGAAGTATTCTTAAGTAAATTCCTTTTGAAATACAAACTGTTTTCCTGTATTCTCTCCATATTGTCTCAATCTCTAGAGATATCTTGTCTTGTTTTGTTTTTGTGATGTCTCAAGATGAGATCCATGTTTTGAAGTGCATTGTTAATGTGAATTAGTAAAGGCAAAATCCCATTGCTTTTTCCTGACTGACTGAAGTATGTTGGTGGGGTATTTTTAAAGCAATGTGTAAAAGTTGTCTTTGGAGGAAATGGTTTTCAAATGGAATTGTGAATATATGGAATTTCAAAGAAAAGCAAAACATAATTCTAATAGTCTGGAGAAGCAGATCAACACTGGCATCAAGGAAAAGGCTTCTGTCATGTTTAGCCTGCAAAACTGGGATGAAGGAGTTGATCATTTAAAAGCCCCCTGCTCCCTGAAAAACCAACTGAATGCCAAGTGCTAACTTGTAAAATGCTGCTCTTTTATGGGGCTTTGTTTTCAAGTCAAAGCTGGCAGTTCGCATTCTTGTTGGGACTGCTGCAAATCCCTAGCTGTCAAAGGGTGTCAGGGAAAGAAAATACAATTTACAGTCACATTAAGTAATGTCTACTTTTAGGGTGTGATCAAATACTAGCCTAGTTGTTTTAACTGATGCCGAGTGCAGCTATTAAGGGGTGTCCCTGTATGTCCTTCATTCATTTCCAATAAGCTACATATGCTTCCCCTCCTTATGTACTCAAGAATGCATAAGAGGCTTGTTCTGTGTGCTCCTAAATGCAAATAAGGAAAATAGTTACTGTTAAAATATTTCAAATGTCTTGGTTGAATTGGATTTTAATTCTTTTGATCAGTAGCGTTACATTGTTAAGAAATCATATAGTCATGTGACAAAAGGATCTAACCTAGAACTACTACTACTTGGATTGAAAAAAAAATCTCAGTTATATAAGTTTCATTGATTAAAATATTGATCTATTTTTCTACATGTGTATAGGAATAAAAATAATATTTTGTGTGTTTTGTGAATATAAGCATCCTTGTCTGTGATATTCCATCTTCAAAGAAGCATTCAATTTCTTTGGTTACATACATGACTATTATATGCTTCTGCTACATTTGTATTTCTATTAAATAATAATCTCAAATTTTAGAGATTATTATTCTTGATAAATTAGCTCTCTAAAAAATTTTTTTTTACTCCAGAAATTAAACAGTGAGGCATATGATAAGCAGTAAGAACAAAAGTCCAGAGTGATAGTTGTAGAAATGGCTGGATCATCTGATCAATAGTTTTCCCACAACATATTTAAAGACTACGAGTTTATGTAGCTTTGTGCAGTTTAAATATTTGTGCAGGGAGCCTACCCACAAAGAACATTATTGACAACCACAGATCAATGCCAATTTTTGATACATTCCCACCTACATAAATTTTTTGACCCACTTTCCACCTTTGGGGAATTTCAAGCAGTCAAAGCAATCATAGATAGAAATACAAACTTGTCAATATTTTTAATGAGTAGTTTTGAAAATGCTCCTCTTATGGGGTATTCTTGGCTTCTGTTTTTATGAAAGGAAAATAAAATTGTATTTTAAGATTAAACCATTCCTAAATTACACCAATTTATTTTGCCTTTACTGGTTTAAGTTTTTGTTTTACACCCGATCATTACTGTACTGCTGGACATATTTCTGTATTTTCTCATTCCTTTTAAGAAATACAAACAGG
The DNA here is from genome assembly GCF_001527695.2 of Protobothrops mucrosquamatus. Lineage (NCBI taxonomy): Eukaryota > Metazoa > Chordata > Lepidosauria > Squamata > Viperidae > Protobothrops > Protobothrops mucrosquamatus. Next base: position 150,692 of record NW_015386953.1, read on the forward strand.
TAATTTAATTAGTGAATTAATTAAATGTTACAGGGTTGTTGTGTTTTGTTATAAAAGCAAGTCACAGAAAAGACTATGTTTGATAATCTTTCTAACTCAGCCCTAGGAACAAGGCAGTGGCAAACCACTTCCAAAACTCTTGCCAAAAAACAGCAGGGACTCATCCAGGCAGTCAAGTTTGTCTCAAATGAATTAAAAATAAGGCTGGGCATATTTCCCATATTGCTTAGAAAAACTGCTTCAGAACCTACGCAAACATAGGTCCTTTCTGTTACTCTTTAAAGCAGTCCAATGTAGGAGGTGACTAGAGTGCTGATACTTTAATACTCATGAGTTGTCAGACATTTACTGAGGCCACCTTGTTTTTCAAAGTGCAGGCCCATAGCAACCCTCTATCCCCACAAAGCCTTGTGCTCCAAATAGCTGGAATCAATGAACTGATTTTGAATAGCTTCATGCAGATTCCAATTACCTCTCCAAGCCTGGCTTTCTGGAGATGCTGATTTGATGCCTATTCTATCAACGGAGAATTTATCTTCTTCCCATTAGAGGAAGTGTGATCTTTTTGCAGTTGATTAAGACCAAGGACAAGGTGACAATAGTAAAAGTGGCAAATTAACCCTTGAGCCAAATACTTCCCATCTGGAGTTTAGAGCAAAGTATTATGTTTGTATATGAATCCTAGGGAATTTATTATTTGTTTGAGTGGTGGTTAGGAGCAGAGCAGAGAGATTTGTTAGTGAAGCTAGCTATCTTTGGTAAAAGTTTGAATGTATGCAACATGAAATGTGAAATTTAAGATTTTTTTCCCTCTGATGATAGGGCACAAAGAAAATATATCTGCTGTGAACTCCACATGGTGTCAGGAAGGGCATCCAGCCAGTAAACGCTAGCTCCATCCAGTCACCCTGACTATACCCTGAATTAAGGGATTAGAGGGTCCTAAAAACTGAGTTTTTAAATATGATATAGAACAGTATTTCTCAAGCTTAACAACTTTACGTTGTGTGGACTTCAACTTCCAAAATTCCTCAGCCAGCATTTACAGAGTGGTAAAGGTGCTAGACCATTAGCAGGGAGACTCAAGATGTGGTCTTCCCATAGATGTAGTAGGCAACTGAGTGACTTTGAGCCAATCAGTCCAGCCCTAACCAATGTCAGGTTCTGCAACAACAATAAACACAACGGCTTATTGCATCACACATTTTTACCTTCAGCATAAGAATAATGAGTGGTGTTTAAAAAAGAGCAGAGAGGAACAATCTCTAAGAAACCCAAATCTTTTCATTTATACAGTATATACGCCAATGTAAAAAAGGAGACAGGAGTTGAAAGTGTATGAGGTTTTTTGCTTTTTTCAAAGTTCTTGCATGTGTCATCCAGAGTTGTTGGAATTGGGCAGCATATAGATTTAATAAAATAATAATGATACAGTCAATAGTGCCTGGTTCTGCTTACATCGAGGAAGACTGCATTCTCACTGTCTTATTAGGCATAAGCTTTTATTGCCCACAGCTGGATTCAAATTTAACTAGGCATATCTAGGTTTGTATTGTGCAAATAGCAATTTATCCGAACATTGTAATAGAGGGGAAAAAATGACTCCATAGATAATTTTGAATTGGCTTATGAGAAAAGGAAGAGAGCTAAAAGTGTTTAATTCTCTGTAGGATAGCTACAGATTTATACATCAAACTGGAAAAAAAACTGATATAGTGAAAAAGATGTGACTGAATCCGTCCTTATTTAGGAAATACTATTTATGGAGTGACTCTATCTAAGGTGGAATGTGACTGTAGAAGCTTTTCTCAGAATCAGGATGTCAAAGATTTATTCACAAAGTAAGCATAATGGCTTAAAGACAAAGAATTCATTTTTGGCTGTCTTGTTTGGTTTTTCCTATAGGAAGATTGTCCCTTTGGAGCTTATAAGATAAGAAACATAACTGATGCACAAAGGTGATAGCAAAAAACAGCCAATAGAAATAAAATATAAATAAAATTCCTCCTTGTGTTCAGCTGACTCCTGGTGGCATCATAGTATGTGTGTGAGTGTGTGTGAGTGTGTGTGAGTGTGTGTGTGTGTGTGTGGTTTCTTTCCAGAAGTAGTTTGTTATTGTCTGCTTTCTGGAACTGAAAGACAGTGACCAGCCCAAGGTTGCCCAGCTGGTTTTGTGTTTAAGGCAGGACTAGAAATCATGGTCTTCTAGTTTCTAGCCCAATGCCTTAACTACTACACCAAACTGGCTTTCCTTTCTGACTTAATATAGTCATACATGGGATTACTGTCCCTGAAATGTTGGGAAACCACATAGGTACTAGACGCAGGGGTCCTCAACCTTGGCAACTTTAAGACTTGTGGACTTCAACTCCCAGAATTCCTCAGTCAGCAAAACTGGCTGAGGAATTCTGGGAGTTGAAGTCCACAAGTCTTAAAGTTGCCAAGGTTGAGGAGCCCTGTACTAGAGTATCCTGAAGGGCTTCATTCTTGAAAGGCCAATTACCATAGAATTAATTCAGTGTAGGAGCCCCATACCTTAAAGGCCTTTCAAGTAGAGAACTCTTTCAATAGCCAAGCCAGGAGGGGCTGATAGATGGTAATACTTAGATGGGCAACTTAATGGGGACATGAAAGGAGTCTCCAACTGGGTGATCCCTGGGCAACAGTGATGTCACTGCTTCTAACTCAGAAGCGCTTCGGTGCTCCTGATACAAACAACAGCAACCAAAGCTCTAGAGGGCTGTTTACGATCCAGAACTCAATGAGAATTTGGAAGATGCCTATTCCTACCAGGAACTATAAATCCATATGGTGTAGATAGACAGGAAGTAATAAGCTATGCCCAGCACAACTGGTAAGTCTGAACATAATAAAGAATGGTTTCATAGTTGGCATCATCATAATTAACTAGCTGTCTGCAAACTCTAATTATGGTTATTGGAAATAAAAAAATAGGAGTCCAAAGATATGCTGTGTGACAAGCCAGTGAGATATGTTTTGTAAGGAGAACAAAAACATCATGCAGCTGACTAGAATGAGAAATCAGGAAAAAACGCAGTCCAGCTGGTGGTAGGTCAGGATTAAATGTAAAACAGTAGCAGCAACAAACTGAAGAAAGTGTATAACAATATTCAGGCTGAGCTAAATAAATAATTGTTCTTAATGTGCATGTTTTCAAAACAGCACCAAGAACTGAGAGATTCATGTAATATGGTACACAGAGCTGCTGTTTGTAGATAACACAGATCAAGTCCATATGGGATTTGAGCTAGAACAGAGGTGTCAAACTCAATTTCATTGAGGGCCGCATCAGCATTGCGGTTGCCCTCGGGGGGGCAAGTGGGTGTGGCCAGGGTGGGTGTGGCCTACTGGGTGGACGTGGATGGAGTGGGTGTGGTCTACTGGGTGGGCATGGCCAGCTCTACATCGTTCCCGTCAAGGGTGCCTGTGGGGGCCTGGGCAGGAGTGGGACAGATCTGAGGGTCTCTGGCAGAAGGGGTGGGAGTGCCAAGGGAAAGGGCCAAGGCATGGTCCACTGGAGGAGCCTCACTGTTCCTCTCAGGCCATGCAGGGGAGGGGCTTATGGAGCTAAGACTGAATGTGTTTCAGCATAGATGGCCACCACAAAATTGTACATTGGCTCCCGGCCGGCCTGGGCCAGGGCCAAGGCAGAGGGGGCCGTTCCTTCACTGTTTCCAGGATGGCTTCGCAGGCCACATGAAACCACTCCACGGGCCGCATCCGGCCCCCGGGCCTTGTGTTTGACATGTCTGAGCTAGAATGTCCTCAGAGTGCTTTCATATCACAACTCTCTGCTTTGGTCAGGAACTATGAGAAGTGGCTCTCTTTATAGACAACTTTTTTGAAGACAATCTGAGACCTTTCAGATGGCAGCCTTCTTTTGCTTTGGTCACCCTCATCTTTTTCAGTTCACAGACAGGGAGTTTCTCCCTGTTTCTCTGTTTTCCCAATTCAGTAATTCAAAGGATGGCTAAAGACAATTTAGATTCAAGTTGCTTCACAGAAGAATTCAGTTCTTTTTCTCTGTGCTTTTCCTCACAGATGCTATTGGCAATTCTGTCATGAGAAATTGCAGTTTCAAGGGAGCAGTTCTCACCATTACTTTGAAAAGAGGGTTAAAAGATCTTTGTGTACTGTGGTCCTTTTTCTAATTTGCTCCCCACTCCATCCTGCAACCTGTATTCTTTAAATAAATATAATGAAGTACTAATTGTGGTCATAAATTTATTATGCAATTTAATTATTTACTGAATTTACTGTATAGCCCAACGTTGTGTCACAAATTATGCTCAGCGTCTTATAGAAATGTGATGAAGCATAATTAACTGATTGATGGCAACTTGCATTCTGTTTAAGCTAACCCTAAGTCTTTTGAAACTTTTTTTACCTCTCCAGTAGAGTCAACAAAGTTTTTCTAGGCTATCTTGAATTTATGTAGAAATTCTTTAGATTATTATAGCAAGAATGGCAATTGTTCATTCTCTAAAATTAACCTCTTTATATTACATGTTTATTTCATAAGCATATATTCATATGCATAAATATACACAATGAACCATGAGCTTTACTGTATACAGTATACTTTTCTGTTGTTCTGTAACCAAAGCACTTAATATTTGATCAGAAGCATTTAACTTCATGTGCTCGCTCCATTTCCCCCACTAAATCTTAAGATGCAAATTGTAGATTGTAGGCTTTTAAAAGTTCAGTTGCTGAAACCTAATAGATAGCTCTTTTCATAAAACACTGTTAATATAGTCTGCATCCGATTATAAAGCTAATTTTAATAGTGTTTTGTGCCAGCATAATTTCTGATGCCAGATTGTTATGCCAAGCATGAACTTCAATTTGAACTCTGTATTTTAACCCACAATCCATAATTTTGCATTGGGTTCTATAAGTTCCCTTTGGCTATGGCAGTTCGAATGCTTCCACTTTCAAGGATCTAAGCCATAAATGTTTATTAAAAGAATCTATAATGAAATCATTTTGTTATTTTTTTAATGGCTGCCTTGAGTATGTTGGATGACTGAATGCTGGTTGTTAATCATTAAGTACTCATGGTATAAAAACTGTTTGATAGTATTGCCATCTAGGGGGCTAAACTGGATTCTCCATACTGAAATAAACTGTAATTGAACAGGTGCTGCTATTGACAATATGCATATGTTTTTCTTTAAAGCACACATACTTCCCAGGCTTTTTATGAGAAAAAAATATAGCTAAATATCCCCAAGCATTTATATGTGTGTGTGTGTGTGTGAAAGAGAGAGCTTGAGGTAATTCCTTTATTCTCTTAATCTGTTCAGATCTTGAGTTTTTAATTGATCATAAAGGGCTTTTTAAAACTTTGTCCCCTAGCAGAAAGAAAATTAATAACCTATAGTATTTTAGCACTTTGTTTTAAATGTGTATTAGTTATTAGTAATCTCCATTACTGAGAACTATGCTGTGACTGCCACTCAGCCCATGCAAATCACCACTAATATGAATCATCTTCAAGATTTGAAGAAAGTATTATTCTATTTGAGTTTGCAATTCAGGGGCACAACAGTTTGATCCAAGC
>NW_015386953.1:157005-162073 GCF_001527695.2 Protobothrops mucrosquamatus
GGCGCGGCGGAAGGAGGGGAGATCCGGGATCACCCGGATCTCTGGGGGTAGTTCGTTCCAGAGGGTGGGGGCTCCCACCGAGAAGGCCCTCCCCCTGGAGGTCGCCAGCTGGCACTGTCTGGCTGACGGCACCCTGAGGAGACCCACTCTGTGGGAGCGTACCGGCCGATGGGAGGTAATCTGCGGCAGAAGGCGGTCTAGAAGTTATTCCATGTGTATGGCTACAATAAAGAAGCTGAGAGTGGAGAAAATGAATGAAACCCAAGTGCTAGCTTTGCCATTTTGGAGAGATACTGCTGAGCAGAGATCTTAATGAGATAAATAGATAATAAATCTCATTAGCCAGATGTTCCTGCCAATATCAGGGAACCTGCCAATGTCACACCATTCAACTTACTCTGCTTCCCCACACCAGAGATCTCCATATTTTCTATTCACTGTCCTGCTTCAGGGACCAAATGAATTCTGTGGACAGAACGTAATGGACTACATACAGTTTTGAGATGCAAATATTTCCCTTGCAACTCACAGTGTAAAGGTTTTGGGAAAGTGTAGTCAAAAGACACAATGGTGCTGAAGGAACCACAATTTCCCCAAATTTCATTCTCACCGGAATCATGGATCTGGTATTCTATAAGTTAACCCATTTGAATTTCCCTGATTCAATCATTGTTCTCTATACTTACCTAGTACTAAGGAGAAATTCCCTGACAGTTAGAACAATTAACCAGTGGAACAACCTGCCTCCAGAAGTTGTGAATGCTCCAACACTTTTTAAGTTTTTAAGAAGAGACTTGGAAGTATGGCTTTTAGCTACTTAACTAAAACCAAGCAATTGAGTCTTTTTTTTTTATGAACTAATCATAAGGGGATGTATCTAATCACCATCCAAGTGAAAGGTGTGTAAAGAATTCTAAGTGCAAATATTATAAAAGAGCTGTTTTCTTGCAGTAGAAATATGCCAGAATCAGTTTTGAATGGGCATTAAAAATATCAGGAGACTCTTTGCTAAATATGCCCAAGTAGTAACTCAAACATGTATTTCCATGAGCCTACACAGTTGTCAATGCACCCTAGAAAAGTCACTCTTCCTTTAAGGAACTGCAAAGAGGTATAGTGAGGCTGCCCATACAAGATCCAAAGCAGTAATCCAGCCAACATTACAGAAGCCACAACTATAGAGTTGATTGGCCGGCTAGGCCCAGTAACAAGATCCATGAGTCGGGGCGTCAACATTACTTCATCTATAAAGGGGCCCTCCCACTGACCAACATACACCCTGATGACGTTGATAGATATTCAACGAAAGCTAGGTTTTTAAATATTTATTAAAACTTTTTGGTTTTAACTCTTCCTGGTGTTCTAGTGTCGTTGTACAGCTTTTAAACCTTTATTTTTCTTGGTCAGTTTAACAATCTAGCTAGAGATTTTCCAGTTTGCCTTTGCTAATTAATTTCAAACTTGCCTCTTGGATTTTCCATTCACTCTTTTTAGACTGCAGGCTTGGGACCTGCAGAACTTCCATTTTTCCCCCTTCATTAGAAATCAGAAGTGGTTTCAGCATTGCTTTTCCAAAGGGACAAGGAAAGGCAAGGAAAGACTTGGGGAAAAAATTGTTTTAGGTTTAATTTCAATTTCTTGGTTTATAATAACAACACTTCCACGATTCTCAGTACAGTGAATTTTGAAGAAAATAAAAATAAATTGAGCAGTAATAAAAGAATTGCAGCCTTGTCCCTAGATCTTAGACTGAGTGATTTTGGGAACCTCTCCCTAAATAATAGAAATAAAGTCTGTAAATGTCACTAGAAAAGTCTTCCCTGGAAGCATTCTAGTATTGTAGTAAAGGAGGACTACACAGTTCTGTCTAACCTTTACAGAACCTAGTAGGTCTTTTGAATAAATGTATATGGGATGAATTTAAACAAAAGTCCATTGACATCTGCATCTGATTGATAGAGTGCTTTTCACAAATTTAGATCTTATAGCTTAGGAATTTTTACTCATCTTTGCAATGAATGAAAAGCAAAAAAATTCCTATTTAGCCACTGCACCCCCTTGCATTCATCATTATTATTCGCAAGGCACTTGCCTTCTTCAACATGGGAGGAGTAAGGAATAATTGTCATTGAAAAGTATATTTATAATCAGTCATGGTGGGTTTTGAGCTTTAATATTCAAAATGGACATTCAAATGCTGTGCTATATTTATCTAAAAGGAAAGCTCATTGTTGTGGGAAAATAACTATTAAATATTTATTATCTAACTTTTAATATTTAAAAAAAGATTATTTTTCTGCAAAAAAAGAGATTATTTTTTCATCTTGCCGCTTACCAGATATTTAAATATTTAGAAGCTTGGAAGTGTGGCTTTTAGCTACTTAACTAAAACCAAGCAATTGAGTCTTTTTTTTTTATGAACTAATCATAAGGGGATGTATCTAATCACCATCCAAGTGAAAGGTGTGTAAAGAATTCTAAGTGCAAATATTATGAAAGAGCTGTTTTCTTGCAGTAGAAATATGCCAGAATCAGTTTTGAATGGGCATTAAAAATATCAGGAGACTCTTTGCTAAATGTGCCCAAGTAGTAACTCAAACATGTATTTCCATGAGCCTACACAGTTGTCAATGCACCCTAGAAAAGACACTCTTCCTTTAAGGAACTGCAAAGAGGTATAGTGAGGCTGTCCATACAAGATCCAAAGCATCCTTACTCACTTTGGTTTCAAATAGTGCACACTTCTGGCTTGGACTTTCAGAAGCCCATCTCTTAGGTATGCAAGAAAGAGCCTTCTCTCCCTTCCTTGGGAACTGTATCATATTGTCTACCATCTGAAAAGGAAGTGAGACCGTCTTCTTCAGCCAAGTCATTTAAGTGGGTCTAATAACTGATTGGCTGATAATGTGTCATCAAGTTGGTGTTAACTCTTAGCAACCACATAGATCGATTTCATTTGTCAGTGATCAATGATCTGTCCCTAACCTGATTCTTTAGGTCTCCCAGTGGTGTTTAATAGTATTTTAACCATTTTTATTCAGCTTTTAGATCTTTACATTTTAATTTAGGGTGTTAGTGATGATAAAGATACACTGCTTCATATAAAAAAAACAAAAAACAAAACAGGAAGCATAGCTTGGTAATGGGAGAAGAGCAAACATGTGTGGCATGGATGGTGGGATAGAATAGTGCTGAAATAGAATAGAAGTTTTTCTTTCTGTTATGCCAAAAACTATGTATTTGACCCAAGACCAACAGACATTAGTGGAGTCCATTCAATACTACTGTACATGTTTATGAGAGTACATTGTAATCGATCTTGTGAAAACTGCTTCCACAAAAACTCTTTTACCTATCTAGTTGATAGTGTAAGATATTTTTTGTAAATGCTCAATCTTCAGGCAAATCACATACAAAAACCACAAATTTGTCTCTTTCACCTATAGGGAGAGATGTATCAAACTTACTTGTTTGGTTTGAAGCCGTATACAACCTACGACATTCACATTGTTGCTGTCAATAATGCTGGGCAAGTTGCTAGTCCATGGACTTCAGTGCGCACCCTGGAAGCTTCCCCAAGTGGCCTAAGGAACTTTACAGTGGACAAGAAAGAGAATGGCAGGGCATTATTACTCAGATGGGCAGAGCCTTCCAAGCCCAATGGTAACATTAAGGTAATTGAATCTTAGTTCATCAAGGTGGAACAGAAACATTGTGGAGAAAGTCATGTTATAAAAGTCATTAATGCTCTAGTACAGTGGTTCTCAACCTTTTTAATGCCGTGACCCCAACCGGTCGTAAGTCGAGGACTAAACCGGTCGTAAGTCAAGGACTAAACCGGTCGTAAGTTGAGGACTAAACCGGTCGTAAGTTGAGGACTACCCAACCGGTCGTAACTCAAGAACTTTCCCTGCCCGGGAGCGCTGCACATACGTGGTTCCGCCTCCTGCGCCGGCCAAGGCGTAGCTGGCAAACGGCAGAGACGGAGCAGGCCGACCATCAGCTGGCCCAGCTCAAGGGAGGTAAGGCACCCGCCGGAAAAGGGGAAAAAATGGCGGACAGCCTTGCTTGGCGACCCCCGTGAAATGGTCGATCGACTCCAAATGGGGTCGCGACCCATAGGTTGAGAACCGCTGCTCTAGTATATTATGAATGTTTTAATTTGCAATACTGCAAACCTTTAATATAGAACTTCATGACTACTCACAATTGTAGTTCACTTATAATATAGTTGTATGCTATACAATGGCACCTTGGTACTCTTCATTATTCAGTTCCAAGAGATGCAATGAGTACCAAAAATGATGAGAACCAAACAATTTTTTCCTATAAGAAATAATAGTGAGTCACAAGGCAGCCAACACCAACAAGTTCTAGCTTGTGCTTTGAGTACCAAATAAATGATAAGTGTTAATGTCAAAATGCACTACCAAATTCAATGAGTTTGAAAGTGGTTGAGTACCAAGGAGCCACTGTAATTTATTCTAAATGAGACTATCCTTGAAGACTACCCAGCTGAACTAAACAAAATGCAGCTGGTCAGTTGAGGTACTGCCATATCACACTGTTGCTGCAGGAGCTACTGGTTGCAGGTGAATTCAAGAGTTATTCAAGGTGCCAGTCATTACTTTTAAAGTTTTATATTGCTTTGCCCATGGGTATTTAAGAGGCTGCCTTTCCCAAATCAATTCTGCTTCCTTATCTAGATGATCCAGATTCTTCACCTTCTTAGAAGTACTATAGAAGGAAGCCTGGGAATTCTTTGTGGGAATTTCTTGCCTATTGAATAACTTGCTACAAAAAGCAAGGGTGACTCTCATGGACTTCTGAAGACTCGTGAAAACATGGCTTTTCTGGGATGCTTTGGAGATTGACTTGAGCCATCAACACTGAGAATAGTTTTAGAGATTATTGTAATTTTTTAGAATTAAAGTTATCCCAGAATACTTGTTATTATTGTTTTATTTGTATATGTAACTGCCTAGAATCTATTAAGGATAGGGGATGATATGTAATAAATCAATAAGCAAGCAAGATATCAGTCTTTGCTTACTTATTGCTAGTGAGC
>NW_015386953.1:162547-251004 GCF_001527695.2 Protobothrops mucrosquamatus
ATAGATTTTTAAATCTAGTCTTGATTTTTAAATCAAGAAAGGGGCTGGGGTTAAAGTTTTACATGACCATTGTAAAAGACTGTGAAAAATCTGTAAGATAAGGTGCTAAAAGCAATCACATATTTTCAATAAGTTTTTTTTTAAAGTGTACTTTAACAATGTCCTCTTTTTTATCATAATAAAATGTGTTAGCCTTACAGAGTAAAACTTTTTCCCCAAAGAAAAGAGGGGTTCATGCTTTTTATTATGCCTGCTGGATCTTTAATAAACCCCCTGTTTTTACAATATCCAAAGAGCAGCAGGGATGGGCTACCAATGGAGCCTGTGAAAAGTTATTGAACCTATTTGGTGGATTGTATTAGGTTTAAAAAGTTGCCTGATGTGGCCACTAATGGTCTTGCTGGTAATGTTTTGACATTGTCTTTCCTTTCAGATTTACAATATTTTCAATGATGGTAATCTAGAATATAGTGGTTTGTCTCGTCAGTTCCTCTTCAGACGTCTTGATCCCTTCACTGAATACACTCTCGTTCTTGAAGCTTGTACAGCAGCTGGTTGCACTCGCTCTTCACCGCAGCAAATTTGGACAGATGCAGCCCCTCCTGCTTCTCAAATGGCTCCTGTAATCCATTTGGTGAATGCAACCAGCATTGAACTGAGCTGGTCTGAGCCAATTAATTCAAATGGAAAAATAATGCGCTATGAAGTTATTCACAGACACACCAAAGAAAATGCTTCAGGGGAAAATAGAACGACAGAAGAAGAGAACATTGTTTTCACAGAATATAACACTGGGAGTAACGCATTTGTATATCATGCTCAGCATTTGCAGCCGTGGACTACATACGAATATAAAATACGTGCCTGGAATTCAGCAGGCTACACTGATAGTCCTTGGTCTGCTGCAAAAACCAGCCAAGCTGCCCCAGAAGGCATGGCTGCTCCTATGTTCACTTATATCCCTCAAAATCCCAGCAAAATATGGATTTCATGGTCACTCCCAGAAAAAAGCAATGGTGTTCTACTGTCATATAAGCTCCAAAGAAATGATGTTCCCTATCCTTTTAGCTTTGATGCTTCAACCTTCAATTATACTGATCAAGGCCTGCTTCCATATACAGAATACAATTATTTAATAACTGCTTGTACCCTGGGAGGGTGCTGCTCTAGTGACCGTTCCAGAATACGGACATTAGAGGCAGCTCCAGCAATAGTCAGCCCTCCTACTCTAGAAGGTATACATTCAACCCAGATTAATATATCTTGGGCACCACCCCAAATTCAAAATGGTGAAATCATAAAGTACATTTTAAAGCTGAATGATGAAGAACAATATGTTGGAAAGAGTTTATTCAAGACAGTATTGAATCTACAACCTTATACTAAATATGACATCACATTGGTTGCCTGTACCAACGGAGGCTGCACTGTTAGTGCATCCCAATCTGCTTGGACAATAGAAGCTCCTCCTCTTAACTTAGATCCTCCCATGTTACTAGTGACAGATTCAGAATCTCTAGAAATTACATGGAAAGCTCCCAATAATCCAAATGGTAAAATCCAGATTTATGAGCTAAGGAGGAATGGATTGCTGGTTTATTCAGGTCTAGATAGACACTATAAGGACTTTATGTTAACTCCTGGAGTGGAATACATCTATACTGTTACTGCAACCAACAGCCAAGGGAGTGTCACCAGTCAGATAGCCAAGATAAGAACCGATCCTTCTGCCCCATCTGGAATGTCTCCACCTCTGTTGCATCCATGGTCCTTGCAGACAATTTTGGTTACTTGGGATCCTCCAGCAAAGATTAATGGTAACATAATCAATTATACTATCATTCTTCGGGAGCCTATTAAATCACAAAAGAAAGTGATTTATCTGGATTCATTCCATGATTCTTTTGGAAGACAGTCTTACAATTTAACAGAACTAAAACCCTATCACAGGTATGTTGTAAGCATATGCTGTAATGAGTAAATGAGGAGGGAATTCTTGTACTTTAGAACATAAATAAATTTCCCAAGGCATATTAGCTCACTGCATTCATGAAAAAACTGGGAGGTGCATGCATATTAGTTTGTCCATTGTAAGGATTGTTGATTAAATTTACTTAGTCAATCAGTTTTTTTTCCTTTTATAGCTAGCCTTTGCCAATCAGATTTTATATTTCTAACAAATTTAGTGTTGTGTTCTTTTCTGCCCAGATTTTCAATTCATATGATTAGATTCTTACTCGCCAAAAGACCTTAAATTACAATCCAGTGATTTTGAAGGAATGCATTTCTTCTTTGTTTGAATGTCTGCAAACTTTGTCTTGTAGAACATCTGTACTTTGTGTTACCTTTATATGTTGTGCAAAGCCTAGATTCTACTAGCTCATTTCTGATTTGTGTTTGTAAAGGTATGAAGTACAAGTACAAGCTTGCAGTCTTCTGGGCTGTACTCACAGTGAATGGGCATCCATACAAACTCTTGAAGCACCCCCTGAAATACAGCCAGCTCCTTTCATAGATGTCCAGTCAAGTCCTGATGGATTCCAGACTGTTCTTTCCATTGTGTGGACTGGCCCAAAGCACCCAAATGGAGACATCTTACATTATGAACTTTATCGAAGACAGCCATTACCCAATCAACACAATGTCAGCCTTGTTTATAATGGTTCATCCACTTCATTCAAAGACGACACGCTCCTGCCTTTCACTGAATATGAATATCAGGTACGAAAATGGGAGATTACAGTGAAAATTTCTGGGCATCTCACTGAGAAATTCTCTTTATCAAATGGTTAATATACAGTATCTTAGCAATGGTATTATTCCCTCTAAGAATTGTCAGTGATCACAGTGCTTCAAGATGGCATAGCAATTCCTCTTTATACATGAACTTGTTTTGTGATATAGCAAACTTGACAGATTGCCAGGGGCATGATGCTGAAAGGATATGAGTGCCTTCTACTCCAGTTCGGATGCAGATGTAACTCTTTCCCACATAAGGTCTAGAAATATACAAATTGGTGTGTGTGTGTGTGTGTGTGTGTGTGTGTGTGTGTGTGTGTGTGTGTGTGTGTGTGAAGAGGAGGAGTAGGAGTTGGTTTGTGTATATCTATTTCTCTCTCTTGTCTTGTTGGCTGACTTAGTCCCCATAAGGAGTATTTCAGTTAGCATATTATCTGAGTGATATAGTATATCCAGTGGTCTATTATACTGTACTTGTGACAATCAAGAGGCAACAATGGTTCCTTAATTCCAGTAATTATTCCTAGCATCTTTTGAACTGGACAGATCAGGATCTTGGGAACTTGGACAAATTTTGTCACTGAAAATTTTGGAATGCTTCTTGTAATTCTGCATAGGTGCACCTGGGATATAGATCGTTGCACATGGCAAGTTTCAGAGGAATGTTTGACATCACGGGAAAGCCTGTGTTTCATCACAGATGATGGCTCTTCAATTATTTGATTTCCTACTTCTAATGATGCCATTTTCTTTGAGCTTCAATGAGTTAACAATGAGAGAACTGCTAGAATGCTTTCTGGAATTCATCCTGTCACATTAGAGGTTGGAATCTCTGTGTGTCACACACACACACACACACACGCACACACACACACACACACACACAGAGAGAGAGAGAGAGAGAGAGAGAGAGAGAGAGAGAGAGAGAGAGAGAGAGAGAGAGAGAGAATACACTTAAAATAAGAGGTTTTATGCCGTTTTGGCAAACAGATACAGGCAGACAAACCAGAAGTTTTATGAAATCTTGGCAAACCGTAAGCTGGCTGAAGGAATCTAACTAAATAATATTTACATATTTTCCAATTGGCCCTATTTTTCCTAATCTCTGACAGTTTGGCTAATAATTGTGACAATCTCTGACCTTTTAAGGAAATGATGAGTTTCCTTTGGAAAATGTTATTAGTATATATTCAGCCTTCTGGTTTTAATTATTCAAATGATAGGAATCTTGATATTTCTTCTAGCACGCATCCTTTTAAAAGCATTTACGTGGGCTGTAACATACTGTATCGAGGACAACCTATCATTTTGCACAATGCTGCTCCCGAATGTTATATTGAACAATAAAGTAAGACCATATTTAGAAGAGATTTAAATTTCTTAAATTTAGGTTTAAGCAAAAGTGCAACTATCTACTTTACTTCTGAATTATTTGAACATTCTTACTGCAATTAAACCCAATCTTTTCAGAGATTGCACTCAAATTTAGATTTTACTAAAATGACCCAATTGAAACTATCAAACATTCTGAGCTTGCCAGTAATGGGGGAGGGTTGTGAAAATGCACTTTCACATGTTATGCATAAATATGCAGTTTGATAGCATCGAATGGCATCCACAAAGTTAGATTTCAGCTGAAACCATTAACACGCTGAATAAGTATTCAAATAAGTTGCAAGCCATTGCTCACTTATTTTTGTTTTGCTTGTTGTTTTATTTATCAAATCTTTATTAACAGCTACTTTGAAATTAGTCACTGATGCACTAAGCTATATATGCTACCAGTTATCAGTTTTATTCTGAAATGGAGAAGGTGTCTAGGTGAAAGAAAAAAGCATGTCTATATTCTTCTTAATATATATATATAACTATGTGTTGGGTGGAACACCTGGCCTACCAAATGTAAAGCAATCTGTTCTGCGTTTCACCCCAGTCTAGGAGCATCTTTTGCAGGCAGACGTCATTACTGTGAACACTGTAAATTCAAAATTGTGTGGCCATTTAACTCTTTGTCAGCCACAAAATTTTGAATATATATTGCTTGTAAGACATCTAATTCATAAGTGTAGGAACTGACTTTCACTATTATGCTGATGAAACCCAGATTTATTTTTCATTAAGCATCATATTGATTCTTCTGCATCTCTCTCAGAGCCGTGGTTGTTGGCCATAAAGTTTTAAATGCAACTAAATTTCCTGAAATGGAAAGAAGGCCTTTAAAAAATACTGTCAATCTTCAGAGTCCAGCTTGATGGTTCTGACGTTAACAATATAACTAAATGATAATATCTTTTCTTCGTTTTATTTCTGAAGCTTTAACAAACTCTTTAATCTAAGGCAGCATGAGAAAGATCTTAAGATGGAACAATTCTTTTCACACCAAGGACCCCAGGTTCAGTTCTGAAATCTCCAGTTAGAAAGGAGAGATGGACAAAGTACCAGACAACATGGTGGTCATGTCAACAACATTAATTGGAATGAGAAGAATCCTGACAGAGTTTGGCACTTACTTTAGGAAAGCATATTTACAGATAAATGATTCAAAAACTAAGGTGGCAATATTTATTAAAAGACCAAAGAGACATAGATGGGCATTAGATGATAAGGAGATAGAACAAGTGAGATCATTTAAGTATTTGGATAATAGGTTTGCTGAAATTTTATCAAGGAAAACTCAGATAGTATCAACAAGAACAATGGCCATGAAATAAATGAGAACCATTTGTTCTTTCTTTGCTCAAAGGTATAGGTATGTAAGCTTAAGTATCAATTTTTAAAAGATGGACAAGGAATGTCATATTATTTATAGTGTCTTACATCCCATTCTCTGAGACAAACGTTCACAGAACTTTGTTTTCAAACAATGCCAATAGCCTATTTGGGGGGAAGATACAAAGGTTTATCAACTACACATTGTTTATGCATTTGTAATAACTCACAGGTTTTTCCAGAATTTAATTTGACTCCTAAAATTCAAAGGCCAGCTGGAATACCTTCCAAAGAAGTGCAAAGAATTCCAATCAATAATTGCAATCTAGAGACCCACAACATGCTTTGATTTAAAAATGTTTCAGTTGAGATACTAATCATCAGAGCTGTGGTTTCTGTCTACCAAAGCAGGGCCTTTTCACTGGTGGCATCCGATTTATGGAGCATTTTTTTGGGGGGGGGTATTCTGCAGAACTGTTTTTATATTGGATTTTAATTCAAGAAATAAATGAAACTATCATTATTTATTCAGATATATGAAGCATCAGGGGCAGTGTTTGCCTTCAGGGTTTAATGACAGTGGTCTAAAACAACAGGTTTTTTATGTTTTGCTGGCAACGATTGTTGGTATCTTCAGAAGCAAGATGATCTATGTAGACCACAGGCAACCGAGCAGGGACTGATTGGGCTCCTATATTTATAGCTACGGTATTTGCTGTTTGCTGACTGCTGATTGGACTTTAGACAAGCTGATTTCCAATTGGTGCAGCTTAGTGAGGGCTGGTCTCTATGAAACATCAGAGAGAAACAAGAACAGAGGTGGGAGAAAACAAATCTCTTTATCCCTTTTCAGTGAGTGAAGTTGGTGATTAATCTTTGCACAATTGCTCAGGTAACTAAAAAGCCCCTGATTAATTATGATAAATTCATACATACAGATACAATAGTTACGAACCTGCTAATTCTTCATTAGGGCAAGACCTCTTGGGTTGTTGGTTTCCGATGTACTCGAACACTGTGATTGGCCTGTCTTTTAAAAAGACATTATTGTGAGTGTCGTGGGAGCGTATACATCCCCTGGGTGTTATGTGAATTGATACGGTTTCCTTGATTGTATCTTTTTATTTATACCGCATAATTTATGAGCTCTGAAAAGCAAACTAAAATGAGTGATGACTAACTACAGCCAAAGTAATAAATCAGCAGGCCTGAAAGAAGTAGTGATTTTGATCGAATCTATTGAATTAACTGTTGCCCTTAGTCAGTGCAGGTATTGGAAAGACCTTTTAATATCTGCTTATCTCTCTCCTGGGAGTGTTTTAACTATCTCATTATGTACCAATAGGAACAAATTATTAAATTGTCTGTCTTTTGAAGGTAAACATCCATGTTAGTTATGGATGCAATAAAATATTTAAAAGGAACCAAAGTTGTCTGAAGCTTTGATTTACCTTTTATATATATATATATATTTAAAAAATGTGTTTTTAATCCCTCTGTCACAAAATCAACCAATTGTGGAAACTTTTTTTTTAAGATGTTTTGTCTTAGTATGGCATTTATGTCCAGAGTTCAGTCGCCAGGTTTTATTGTCTGACAGATAAAAGTTGCCTATTTCTCATCCAAAAAACTTAGCAGGATTGGATACTGAAACACTGAAGGTTTTAATTACAAGGCAATCTTGATTAAATAGAAGGACATTAGCCACACGAAGATAATCTACAATAATTTGGAGACAGTGAAGATTTTTACCATGTCCCCTTCATCCATAAATGTTTTAGTTGATGCTATTGTTTAGAAAAATGAATGATTTGATTCCTATGAATTTATATTAATAATTGAATATGTATGATACTAATGTTATAGCTGAATATTACACTTTTGTTTCTGAGCCTGGAAATTGTATGAAAAGGTTTCATTTTTAGTAACTTTTAACTTGCTAATATTACATGTATATGTTCTTATGACCTGGAGCTGCCTTTTACAGTGACAGTGATTTTATCAGTGCTGATGGTGTTCAAATGATGGTCCAGCTGTTTTGGGGTTGCACCTAAGACACCTATTACTATGTCAAAGTAGTGCCTCACTGGGACTCCTATTATTACTATGGTTCATCATACAACCAGCCAGCCAGATGTTGAGACTGGATTTGGCATTTTTATCCACCTATCAAGTCCTTCTCAAGGATCTGGGATAGACAGATGTTTGATTTGTGGAGTTAAAGATATCATCTTAGAATGTAAACTGTTCCAAGGAAAGCTGTCTTTTGCAATTATTATTCCTCCTCCTCCTCTTCCTCCTCCTCCTTCCAACATATATAATTATTATTTTTTTGTATTCTTTACTTTCACTCTGTACAAGCATACTGTATGAGTCACACAATTTACTTAAGAGTCAACAATTCCAAAGAAACAGTATGATCCCTGAAATAAAAAAATAATAATTAGATGGCCATCTTGCAATTGAATAGTCTTATGACTTCAACAGAATACTTTTCAAATAGCTTTCAGACATTAGTTGCATAGCTGAGGCCACTAAAATTGGTTTCTTTTCTTGAATCTTCTAGCACCAATGATGTACTAGTGGTTTCTCGGTTGCAGTTGAAGCTAGATCCACAGTAACAAGGTCCATTATGTAGTTAAAACTCTTAATTTATGAAAGTATTTAGGACCTTTGGCTTCCTTTGCAAGGTTTGAAATAAATTCAAATCTTACAGCAGAAAATTAGGAGATAGCATAAGAGCAAGTTTTAGTACAGTTAGAACTGCCCGACATGAAAGCTTACTAAGGAATACTTAATACTAAAAAATCACACAGACAGTCCCCTTGTATTGCCATTTAGATCTATCATTCTGATTGATCACTGTGTGGTTCACTATTATTGAGTCTAATTTAACCCTATATATTCACACATCCATCTATTCCATCTAGTGCACCTGACATTCTACAAATTACTTACTCATGCAAATCGTGACCTCAGTCAACCTTTTATGATATTCGTGTTTAATTATACAAATGGTCTTTGATAAATAAGATTAAACATCCTCCCATATGTTTATTCTCTCCTTGATGAAAGTAAAATTTAATTTTCATGCAGATTTGTTGCAGGTCTTGTTTAATAACTGCTGAGTTTCATATAGTGTGCAGATCACCCTGGCTTTGTGAAGCTGACAAAAACAAAGCCATGTCCAAAGAAGAGCTTTAAACTAGATACTTTCTTGGCTATTACATCTTGGAATTCTAGAACTGAAGCCCCCTTCCCATGTGCATAAAATATTTGCAAAACCCTCATAAAGATTGTATTTTAGGCAATATATTTGTTGCTTTATTATCAGTTTAGCAATATTATCAACATATTACATGTTCAGTATAATCAGCTGAATATGAATAAACAGAACACTAAGAGTAGGCTGGATATATCGATTTGCTACACACAAATATTCACAAAGCTTTTAACACAGATTATTTATATTTAAATGTTAATAACACGGGTAACTTTGATCCATGGGTGCACTGTGTCCTTAACATTTCACATACAACTCAGCTCCAGCTCTCTTATGATCTCCATAGATTTTTTGCTACTGCAGGCATTCTGGACTAAGTATGTTGTGCTACTAAAGGAAGTTTGTGACTTGAGCTGATTGACCTCATGCCAATGATCAAGAATGCTAGAAGGTTTACTGCACTTCTATGTTATAACCTTTCCATGCTACTGAGTGTAACATTAAATAATTCAGAAGTAAATTGAATGAACATTGAATGAACATGAGAGATTGCTGGACGAGATGACTGTGAGAGCTGTTCAGTCTCTCACAGCCTGTCTTCTTAGGCTTCTGTGAATGCTCCAAAAATAGAAGATTTCAAGAAAAGACTGAACAGCCATTTGTCCAGAATAGTACAAGAATTCCTGCACTGAGCAGAAGCGGGAGTAAAAAACCTCCAAAGTCCTTTCAATCCTCCAACTCTATGGTAATATCAGGCATACTGTGGTAGCATTTACTCAGATGGAAAGTCAATCCTGAAAGTTGTTCATGTGAACGTAATGAAATGTTGACATGTATGATGATCTTTTAAAACTGTACAGTCCTTAAATAAACTTACTTTTGTTTTGTTTTGTTTTTTAATTTCCTAGTCCATTGGCTACCAAATCACTGGTTTACAGTGAAAACATAAAATCACATTTATCAGTGCTATTAATATTTAAATATAATAATAATTTTAAACGAGAGGTTCAGATCCCTTGTGGCAGCCCTTCAAGTATTGGATGACTGCTATCATGTCTCCTCAGTCTTCTCTTTGTTAAGCTAAACATACCCAGTTTCTTTAGCTGTTCTTCATATATTTAGTCTCCAGAACTCTTTTTATCTTTGTTGTGCTTCCATGCTATCCTAGGGCTTCAGCATCTTTTTTCTACTATGGTGACCAGAACTAGATGCACTATTCCAAACATGGTGCCACCAGAGTGATATAGAGTGGTATTATCACTTCCTTGATCTTGATACTATCCCTTTGTTGATGCTGCCCAGAATTGCATTGGCTTAGCTGGCAGCTGTGGCACACTGCTGACTCATACTTAAGTGGTAGTCCACTAGGCCATCTAGATCTGTCTCACAGTTACTACTGTTGAGGCAGCTACCACCTATTTTGTACCTATGCATTTGGTTTTTCCTGCCTAAGTGCAGGACCTTACTTTTCTTACAACTGAACAAGTCTGTCAAGATTCTTCTGAATCTTAAGTTTACCTTCCAAAGTGCTAGCAATTCCCTCCAGTTATGTATCATCCTTAAATTTGCTGAGCACCCCTTCAATCTCCTCATTTAAATGACTTATGAAGATGTTGAAGGGCACTGTGTCCAAGACAAATCCTTGAGGAACCACACAACATATTTTCCTCCATGTAGATGTAGTTTTATTAAGAACCACATGCTGAGTGCATTTGATTAGCAAATCCATCTGATAAAACAATGTGGGATAGACAATATCGTCTATCTTATCAAGAAGTAGGCTGCGGTCTACTTTATCAAATGCCTTACTAAAATCTAAATTTACTATACCCATAGCATGTAAGTAGCTTCAAACAACCTTTTTCTATATTTGGTTTTATAGTTGATAACAGCACCTTGAATTGCACCCAGAAGCAAACTATCAACCAGTGCAGCTCACAGAGCAGAATTGTTACATGGGCAGACTGAGGCTTAGCCATCACTGCCTGCACCACTGCATCCCAGACCAACTGAAGCTTCTGAGTTGTTTTCAAGGGCATCCCCATATTGAGTGTGTTGCAGTTGTTGAGCCATGGGGTGACTAGGAAATAAAGGACTATCAGAAGGGCCTCCTGAGCCAGGAAGAGAGGCAACTGGTGGACCAGATGGACCTGGGGAAAAACTGTCTTGGCCACAGATGCCACCTGAAATTACATTTCAAGGCAAGATAATGGTCTCAATCTAGTCACCTTGAGAGCTCACCAGAGATGAAAAGACCAGGGCTTTTTTTTTGTCACAGAACGCCCAGAACGGAGTTCCGGCACCTTTTTGGGATGGAACCTTGTAAGGTAGGCAAGGCGGGTTGTATGACATGTGTGAGTTCCGGCACCTGGAAAAGACAATAAATAAATAGTCAAATAAATACAGATGCAGACTACAAAAATGTTTGCCAAATTCAATTTGTTCTGAAGGCGATTTAGCATTCTCTGTTATTTTTTATTTATATATCAAACTTCTTAATTGCTCATCTCCCTCATTGAGGGGCTCTGGGTAGCATAGATTGGCTCTGGGCAGTGTAGTTAAATAAAGAAAAGCAGAAATGATATGGATTTTTTTTCCCCCGGAAGGATGTTTTAGGCCTGTTATAAACTCTTGTTTTTCAGGTTTGGTCAGTTAATTCTGCTGGCCGAACTGCCAGCAGTTGGATAAAATGTAAGACTGGCCCAGCCCCTCCTCAAGGGCTTCCTGCCCCTTTGTTTGAGACAGTAGCTTCTACTTCTGCTGTGGTCAATAGCCGTCCTCCTCTAAAGCCAAATGGAATAATCACCCTCTACAGGTTCTTCTCCAATGGCACCAAAGGAAAGGAGAAGGTGGTAAGTATGAATCAAACTCTTTGCGTTGATGAAATTTGTGGTTACTACTATTACTATTATTATTATTATTATTGAATTGTCCTCAATATTCCTCTTGATTGCATAGAATAATGGTATAGCACAGTGATGGCGAACCTTTAGAGACCGAGTGCCCAAAGTGAAACCCAAAACCCATTTATGTATTGTCGGGTGCTGGGTGGATGTGGCCCATTGGATGGGTGTGGCTGCGGTGGTAACAGCAGACTGGGTGGGACTAAAGCGAAAAGGTTTTATAAAACCCAGCTGAAAGCCTAGGACTGGAGTGACGGCACGCGTGCCCACATAGAGGGCTCTGCGTGCCACCTGTGGCACCCGTGCCATAGGTTCGCCACGACGGGTATAGCATATCTCAGACTAGATTTTAACTATTACTGATATGAAATTAAAAAATAAATTAAATCAACCTTTCCCTCAAAAAAGGGCATTGGTGAGGAAAGAAGGATTATAGGAATTGTCAAAATATAGGCAGTTTTGGGGATGAAAAAAAGTGGAAGTACCAACTTGCCAACCATGTCTATCAGTTTGGGTATTACTATTCAAGGTCTGGTTTAGTCACTGCTTCTTCTTAGGAAGCTATATGCCTTTTCTTGGTCTAAACCTATCTAGGATTAGGTCAGAGAGCCAGCAGAGTCTTGTGGTTAAGGTGATGGACTAGAACTAAGGAGACTATGAGTTTTAATCTTCTGCTTGGCATGAAAGCTGGCTGAGTGACTTTGAGCCAGTCTCTCAGCCCAGCCTACGTCATAAGATTGTTATAGATGTTGTTGGGAAAATAGGAAGAGGGAGCCTGAAATACACCTTCTTGACTTGTAAAAAAAATGAAGGCAGGATAAAAATCCAATGAACAAATATATAGTTTATCCAGCTGAGCCTTGTGCAGTACATGGACTACTTGCATGTCAGTGTCTACTTCTGCTTTTGTTCTGTTTTCAGCTCTCAGAAGGCACTACTGCTCAGCAGACAATCCATGGACTTAAACCTTTTACCACTTATTCTATTGGGGTTGAAGCTTGCACATGCTTCAACTGCTGCAGCCAGGGGCCAATGGCTCAAGTCACCACCCAGCCAGCTGCACCCACCCAGCAGCCTTCTCCCCATATACAGAACCTGACGTCAAGAAATGCTTCTTTTCTCTGGGATGCTCCTCAGGAACCCAATGGCATTGTGAGAAGGTAACTGCTCAGATATAATCCGCTATGGGTGGGAATTCATACCTACTTATTGCTTTAGTAATGCTCACTATCCTGTCTCTCACTTCTCTCATTTTTTTCTGTGCCTTTCCTTCTTTTCCTTTACCAAGGGAGATGTGTATTTGTGTATAACCCCCTTCCTTTTCTGCACTTTACTTATTCATAAAATAGTTCTGATGTACAAAATGAATCTGATAATATATGTAATAATCTTTATAGAACTACAAAAATTGATACATCAGAGGTTTATTAATCCTATCTTCATTGTTTCATAAATAACTCAAGGTGTTGAGCATACCTTATACTCTTCTTCCTCCTATTTTCCTATTTAGTAGAATTTAAGTGTCTAACATGTATTTATATAGACTTTTGAAACATAATATGAATTAGAATTTGATACTGATTCTGAAAATACAACTGTGAAGTCTAGGCAATGGGAATTATCCTTATTCATCCCTAATTATTGAAAATATTACTCCACTGCCTCACTGAAATAATGGCGTACCATTTTCCTATAAAGTCATGCACAGGCACATAAGTAGAATGAATGGGATATATAGAACTCTAAAGCAATTAAGCTGGATGTCAACCTTTTCGTTTTATCAGCATTTGATATTGGGAAGGATAAACTCACATTTGCCAGAAAGGATTGACTTCACATATTGTGATAATTTACGGTTTGCTTAGCTATGATTTGCTAAGTAAGCTAAATTATCTTGGTTCACATATACATTCATCATAATGTGAATGGATTGCTCATCAACTAAGCCAGAAACAAGCCATATTACAGTTGAAAGCAATATGCAAACACAAGTGATGTGTTTATTATTGATTTCTTTTCTTATAGATATGAACTCCACATGTACACATCCTGTCTTCCTTGGTTACTGCCCATAGAAAGAGTTTGTAAGCCTGGACCTATTGAAGTGAGATATAGTGGGAAAAACCGGCATTCTAGTGTGAGTGACCTTCAGCCTTACACAACCTACAAACTGAAAGTGGTGTCCTACAATTCAGTTGGAAGCACTACTTCAGAATGGATTACTTTTACTACTGAAAAAGAGGGTGAGTTTCTACAGATAAAAATAAGGATCTGGATTTGATTTCCATCACTTTTAGGAATGCTTTGTTTCCAATCATAACCATTGAGGACTGAATTGTTATTCTTAGTATGGTAAAAGAGGCTATGTAACTGATACCTTATATAGCAAGCAAAAACCTTAATTTGTTTTTCTTTTAATAGGATTTTTGTTAACTGGGTTTTCAAAAATACCATTAATTTCTGCCTACTTGGTAGCTTTTTAAAACAGATGACTGAAAATGGCCAATTTATAAGTTTTTTATAATTTACTCTTATTATTTCTGCAGTTTATAGTAAACAGATTTTCTTGTTCCTTGCAAAAATCAGAAGTGAGTATAAATGTGAAAATGAAAAATTAAGCAAATTTGTCAAACCCTTTAGCTGTTTACATAGTTTCAAGACTGTGCAGCTTTTGTGGTATGTTAAAGGGTTGTGAAATCAGAGGATTTTACTGTTATTGAAGCATATTTTCCAAATGTTAGAAATAAACTTAAACAAAAGCAGTTGAAATAGGATTATATTACCCAACCAAGTTTCTTTTTTAGCCAATCTCCTATAATTTTATTCAGTTTTAAACTTCATCCAATAAAAGTCTCTTCCAATAATAATTAGAATTTTTGTTGCTAGGTGCTCAGATGGTCTATTTTTTCACTTTCTTTGGTGGAATCTGAACATATTAAAAAAAACAGGGTCACTTCTTGATCCTTTTTCTTCTTTGCTTAGCACAAACTCAGGGGAGATTTCTTATTTTCCTTTTGCATCCTAAATATTAGCCTTTTGCTTATGTAATGATGAATTAGACGATTGATTAAGTGATTGGTACAATGTATCATGTTGTAATAGTACCTTTGAACTAAAGGCTTTGAGAGGAAAGCATTCTACATTCTAAAAATGCAGCAAAATGTACTTCCTAAGAGGTATAAAAGCTTGATGAAAGCAGAAAGGTCCTCACTCTCATGAAGTTTTTAAAATATTTATTATGAAAAATGATGTATTTATTACTATTTTACTTTCCTGTCACATTTATGTTATAGACCCAGTTACTGCAACTGTAGTCAAACTTCAGTCTTTTTCAGATTCAATTAGTTCACTCTTATCAAGAGTGTTTGTTAGAAGTTTTAATGATTCTTTAATTATTATTATATTTTTTATTTTTCAAACAGACAAAATACACAATACACAATACATTTTCCTTTTTCCTTAACAATACTATGTCCTATATCTCTTACGTTTATTAACAATTATTTACATTACTTCTCTTACTTTTTTATTCCTCAATTCTAACCAACTATAATACATGTCCAATACCTCGTAAAATTCAGTAAGAAGTTTTAATGATTTGAGGGGTAATTTGAGGAGGAATGTGAGAGAAAGGACATATAACACATAACACTGCTCTCCTTCCTTTGCTTATGCCTTATTTGGAATGCTGGCTCTTTAAAAATGGGGGGGGGGGCTTGACTGAAGAGGAAGTGTCTCAGTGGTGGAAAAAGGAAGAAACAGGACAGAACAAGAAGGTAGGAAGGAAGGGAAGCAGCCCCAAAAGAGCTGAATGCACTGGAGCTGAAGCAACAGCAGTTCCAGATAAGAACAACTGACAATCAAGGGCCAACTCATTGAAAGCAGCTAGAAGGTGCAGTCACACCAACAGACACAATATTGTCTGCGGTGTTGTAACTGAGTCCAGCAACCCTGAAATACAATAAAGAAGTCAGAGACAGGGAAAGCAGAAAAGTTTACAGGAGGAAGTCCTGAATGATACCTCTGAAGAACAGTCACCAAATGTGAATGAAACTCAACACCAAACAGCACCTGCAGACTTCATGAAGCAGGGAAGAAATAGAAGAAGACAAGCTACATTCCTGGGATCACAGGAATGATGATGAGTAGGAAAGGCAGGTGGGGAAGTTGAAGAGTTTCTCCCCCCACAAAAAAATGAACAAACAACAGCAACCATCGAGTAAAAGTAGATAGGTCAGAGTTTCTCATCCTTGGTAATTCCCAGAATTCTGGGAATTGAAGTCTACATATCTTTGTGATTGAGAGCCACTGGGATAAACTATAGGATGGTAAATGAAGTAGAAGTGGATAGGGACAAAGGTAAAGCAACACAGAGTAAAAGTTGATAGAATTTCTGGGATCAAGTAGTCAACTAAAACTCGTTATGTTATAGTATAGTCTTTATGGGAGGGATCTAGTTTTAACAGCATTGCTCAGCCTCAGCAATATTTTTTTTTCACACTGTTGTTCAGCCTTTTTTTCTATCTCTGTCATCTCCCAAAAAGACACACAGCAGTCTGGAATGGGAATACCCATGAATTTTATTTATTTCATTGGAAACATTTTTATTTAATTGATAATCATCCATTGTTTGAAACTACTAGCTGAACAATAATAGATGTAAACATCCATAGAACAATAGCTAATGATTTGGCTAGCTTCTTTCTTATAATTAATGCTGAAGTCCCCTCTAAAATGTAAATGTCTGGTTGGTGTTTATTGATTAATTAAAAGTTATTAAGAATTAATAAAAGAGTTCCACAGAAAACAAGGAAGCTTATGATTTCGGTTGAGGTTTTATTGCAAGAAAGAGCTGTCTTCCTGATAATAAAAAAAGGTAAGAATTGCTAAGTCCAAGTATATGAAGTGCAGTATTTAAAGTGCTAGTTATTACAGTAAGTCTGTCCTGTTCTTCATTTGTAGCATTCCCATATAGACAAGTTAATTTTTTTCACAAAAGCTTTTGCCTTTCCATAACTGAGTCATAAAACGGCTCCAGTGCTTACATCAATATATTTACTGTCTTAATACTTCTCTCTTTTTTTGCCAGTTCCTCAGTACAAATCTCCATTTATCATAATCGGAAATTTATCCACCATCTTCCTGGATTGGAGTCATACCTTCCTATTGAATGGGCTTTTGAAGGAATATGTGCTAATGGAAGGAGGGCAACACATCTACAGTGGCTTTGATACCAGACTGTATTTGCCAAGGACATCTGACAAAAGTAAGCTTGAATATTCAGCTTTAATCTTGCTTTTTAGGGCTTTTTAGGGCAATGCATGTGCACAACTTTATTTAAATTACTTACTCCTCCATAACTTGATCAGATTATGATTAAGGCAGCTTTGCAATCAATTTTGTAATAAAACAGCTACCAAAAATATTTCCCCATATCTTAATCCTTAGCTCCTGAGCCCTTTGATTGAGAGGTGTACCTGCTTGTTTTGTTTCAGTTTCACAGTCACAGCCACAGAATAGCAGGCGAAGATTTGCCAACCAAATCTTAAGAGACCAACATAAAGTGTTGGTCTAGGAGTGGAGAGACTCAGGTTTTAGTCCATCCTTAAACATGGAAGCACACTATATGGGTGACTTCTCAAGCTACCTCACAGGGTTAATATTGTAAGGAAAAGTAGAAGTAGGAGAAAGAAGCACTATGTTCACTACCTTGAGCTGATGAACAAACAAGGTTGGCTATCAATTCATCAGTCAGAATGGAAATGGAATTTTAGAGGAAGTTAATGGATAGGGAATGCCACTGTAAGGATTCAAGAGATGCCTTAAATACATAGAACTAATATACCATTAAGAAGAGCTCATTCCGTAGGACAACTGCTACCACAGAGAAGGTTTATCTCTGCATCATCATGGAACAACGAAATACAGCATGGAAGATCTGACCATCTCTAAAGATCATTTATATATCGATGAGGTTGCTATAATTGAAAATGTTTGCTTAGGTAATTGTTTTGGGTTTTGTCTGCCAACATTAAAACACTGAATCTAGTTTAGTGGGCATCATAAATCTAATAAATGCATGGTAAGGCACTCCAAATGCCAGGAAAGGGAGATGGACAAGGAGGAGAGGATGATCAACAGCAAGCTAAATGGACTTAATAACAGTGACAATAAATGTACCATTGAAAGACTGGAAAGATCAGGTTAGGGACAGATCATCTTTAAGAAATCTGAATGTTCACTGAGAGTGAATACCAATTTGATGATATATACTCATCAAAAGAAACTCCATGCTGTACATTACCTAATCCGTTCCATGCTATTTGTAGCTTCCAGGTCATTCATAAGAGCAGTCCTCCTGACAACAGTTGACAATTCCATCCTGAAGTTGCCAATGCAAGAATTAAACTAAACTAACTTAGCCTTTGGCCAAACATTACCACCCATTGTTTTTAATATTTTGGATACCTACCGTGTTTCCCTGAAAATAAGACCCAACTGGAAAATAAGCCCTACCGTGATTTTTCAGGATACTTGTAATATAAGCCCTACCCCAAAAATAAGCCCCAGTTAGGATCATCAGCCAGACAGATGCATTTAGTACCATACTTCCCCAAAATAAGACCTAACCGGAAAATAAGCGCTAATGCATCTTTTGAAGCAAAAATTAATATAAGACCCAGTCTTATTTTTGTGAAAACACAGTACATCTAGCTTTTGAGCTTTTACATTTCGTAAGAAAGAAGACTGATGGGGAAAAAAATAAAACAATCTGATGGAATACTAGTGTAATAAAAGGACAGTCTGGAACAGATTACGATAAGCATCTCCCATGCTTATATTGATTTTAAAGTTAGTGATTAAAGTAGAAAAAAATGTTAAAGCTCAAGGAGCTTCAGTGGTTCTCAGGTTTTGCTAACTGTAGCATGGGAATAATAATCAGAAGAAGCAATAGTGATTGCTGGTTGTTTCTTCTTCCCATTATATGTGGGGATTCATTTAAATGATCCAGCAAAGATAAATACATTTTATTGGTATTTGGTGGCATACTTCAGGGCTATAGGTTTTAGGATCACTTCCAGCTTGCTTCCAGTTCTGGGTTACAAAAATCCAGGCGAACACTCAGTGGCAGACAAGAAACAGAAAAAAATCTTTGCTGCCATCTTGTGGCTATCTGGACTTTTGCATCCCATTAAAGGATAGAATTATCATTTGCAAACTTTCCAAATATGGAGGGAGAATATCAATGCATGTTATGCTTTCCAAGACAAAAAGGATAGAATTGCTCCTATATAGATGTGCAAATGAAATGATAATATAAAAGGTGCATATAATGCCAATATTTTTAATTCTTCATTTCTTTTCAGTTTATTTATTTCAGGTGACTTGCATCACTGATGAAGGGAGTGTTGAAACGCCTGTAATCAAATACAATGCTGCTATTGGATTTGGTAACTACTTAAAAAAAATGTTCATCATTGTGTCTGGAAGTTGTGCTACGATTATTAGCTTGAAGTATGAAGCACCTAGTCCATAGAATAAATGTTTTCTTCTCTTAATTGCATCTATGCATTATAAAATATGCAAAATATTTTAGTGCCTTGGTTCTTTATCATACAGTTCTTTTTTATCCAGTATAAGATCATAAAAATATGAATCAAGAACAAATACCTCAATTGTGTTCCCTTATACTAACAGTTCTCTTCAGTTTTAATACTTGCTGTACACAAACCAAACTTAACATGATGTTAACTGGATCAGTACAAATAAATGGGCACATTATTTTTTGTAGAAATAATTTTATTTTTTAATGTTATGCCTCAATTTGACAAAAATCACCAATCCAAGTCTGCTATTTGCATTTGAAGGGAAACTTCCATTTGAATGCAACTACAGTAGCAAACTTTGCAGAAATAGCTTGTTTTGGCCATGACAGAGTGAGTGAGAGGGTGTCAAACTCTTTTTCATACATCTCTGTTTATGCTTCCAGGTAGCTGTTATTTATAATACAAAAATGTTTATGCGTTAACATCGTTACTGTCTTGTCTGCAAGAATGAAGTGTGCATACAGCCAAGACATTACCTTAAGCTGAAAACAATAGAGGAGACAATTAATGAAAAGGGGAAAGCCAGATTAGCATTCATTTATTCATTCATTTGGTGAATGAGTGGCTTAGCTGGTTTACTGCCTTGGCACGCTTCCATGCTATTATTTCACGGGTAGATATATTCCTTCAAAATTCACAAGCTATTGCTTCAGGCTTGCAAGATCAAACTGTCTGACATTTATCCAGATACGTTTGCAAATACATATTCTTTGCTGAAAAACAAGAACAATGAAATCCTTTGTAAATCTTGCCCCACTTATTCATTCCCAAATATCCTTATTTTTTTTTAATACAACCATAAGTGGGCATTGTCACTCTAATTTCTTTGGCACGAGCACAGGAAAGCTTTCTGCAACATGCCTAAACTTAAAAGCATAAACTCACCACCCAATTTCAGCTGTGCAAGATTATTGTGATACATCTGCTTTGATTTCAACACACACGGTCTACCTCTTCTTCCCAGTGTAGAGGCTGGTTCCCACTGAAAATAGCAATGCCAAAACTAAAAACACTCTCCAAGGTGAAAATTGCTTTGCATCACTGACCACTCACATATTTAAGCACTGCAGCACCTTGAAAATGAGAAGGGTATGATGAAGTACCACCAAATTACAAAACTAACAGAGAACAGTTGAATCACATGTTTTCTTTCTGAAATAACATGTTAATTTCCTCCTGTTTCTCTCTCCCTCTTTCTCTCTTCCCCATGTCCATCTCTTGCTTGCCATCAATTCTTTTTCTGGATTCCATAGGTCCTGTCTTGACAACTCCAGGAGAAAATAACAAAGGCAACACAAAGCAAGCAATGTTCTACACAGAGTTGTGGTTTGTGATACTAATGGCGATCCTTGCCTTGATCCTTCTAGCAATTTTCCTGTCTCTAATTCTACAGAGGAAAATAAACAAGCAGCTGTATTCACGGGAAAGGCCTCCTTTAGTCTCAGTTCAAAAGAGAATGTCACCGATGAATGTCTATTCACAAGGAGAAACTCACATGGTATGGTGCTCCGCCTATGTTTTGCAAATGGATTTCCTATGAAGAGGTGCCTTGTACTAGAGTTGGACATTTGTGAGACAACATGGATATGCCCATAGACACCATAGAAAACAAACACCATATAAATCAAGCCAATATTTGAAAGACATTAAAAATAGCCATTTAAAGACAATAGCTAAGGGCAAACTACTGCTCCTAATATAGCAATGGCTCTTAAACCCCAATGTGACTGTGGAATCTTTTCCACATATCACTTCCACAGCAAAGCAGAAAAAAATGTGCTATATTTACCAAAGAATAAGGCTGTCCAAGTTAACACTTTTTAAGTCTCTTTATTCCAGCGGCTGAGCAGGTTAAACACATGCTCAAAGCATTACGCTGCCCAAAATAGATTGTCTGTGTTGCCTTCTCTCTTGCCATAATGCACCAGAAGGCACAACTTAATTATATGTTTCCCTTAAAACATGAGGTGAGGAAATGCAATGTACAGGTAAATGTTTCATTTTCACAGCTTGTCCCTATATTAAAAGCATTTTAAGGAGTTTAGCAAGTTGACCATTTTTATTTAAACATCTAGGGCTTGCCAGTAGACAGTTAAGACTACTCCTCAAGCATTTCTAAGTTTGAGGCCCAAACATTGTAGAGTTTGTTTTGGAAGTATGTGAAAAGTCACAAGTCATACATAAAGAATACATCTTCATACAGTGCTATAAGATGTTCAATATAAAGAGGCATGGGGGGGGCACAACGGCTCAGCAATTAAAGACACTGACTTTGTCAGGTGGAAAGCTGACTGCTTAGGTTTGAGACCTGAGTGCTGCATGATGGGGTGAG
Organism: Protobothrops mucrosquamatus; assembly: GCF_001527695.2. Lineage (NCBI taxonomy): Eukaryota > Metazoa > Chordata > Lepidosauria > Squamata > Viperidae > Protobothrops > Protobothrops mucrosquamatus. The sequence continues at coordinate 184,061 of NW_015386953.1, forward strand.
CTCCCGTTCTTGCCCAGCTCCTGCCCACTTAGCAGTTTGAAAGTATGCAAATGTGAGTAGATAGATAGGTACTACTTCAGTGGGAAGGTAACAGCATTCCGTGTGCCTTGGCATATAGTCATGTTGGCCACATGACCATGGAAATGTCTTCAGACAATGCTGGCTCTCTTGGCTAAGAAACAGAGATGAGCACTGTCCCCTAGATTCAAACAAACCTTTACCTTTTACAGAGACACACATAGGCCTGTTTTTCCTACCATATCTCAGGTCTTCTATTCCTGTTTTCAAGGATGATAGCCAAGATGGCTATTGAGTAAAATTAGGGTTGTAGGCAAAAGAATTATAAACAGAAATATTAAGATAATCAAGGTGCCCTCTCATGTGGAAGCACTTCTACAACCTCATGCAGAAAATGTATTTTCTGACTTGCTCAACAGGCGATAAATATTTATTGGCAACCACGGGACAATGTTATGGACACAGCCCTGGCTCAATTTTCAAAGATCTCTTCAAGAGATAGGAAAATTAATACACAATTTAGGAAGTAACTTGGATGCTTTATTTATTAGTTTGAATAATTTTATCTCTCTTTTTCATAAAAAAGCAGGCAAGGTTACTAAAAAGGCAATTCAAATTGAATTAAAAGTACAGCCACCATTAGAAATAAAATATCTACAAGCCTTAAGAAATTAGATGATACTCTGGATGGTGATGATAAAACCATGGGCCTTTGGGAGAATAATAATGAGAGCAGGTTATTTGTAATTTAACATTTCCATTCCCCAGTATAATTATTTTAGAACCCTAAAATTATACTCAACACATTGGGATTTTTTTGGTTTTTAAAACTCTTTGTGCTGGACTGGCTCTAACAAACTTTAACCAAGCAAGAAGCAGAATTTTCTCTAACTCTGATATTTATTGCTGGTGTATATTACAGGGGAAGGACAGAATCAGAAGGTTGTCTCAAACACCTAGAGTTTTAATCCCAGTCCTTCCTCCAATTTTATAAAAACCAGCAACAAAATACTTTTTGTCACTGACGGAGTAAGATAAAACTCTACTTTAAACTGGGTACAGATGCTATCCTTTTGTAAGCAGTAAGTGTTGGCCATATCAGAAGAGACTCTCTTGGATTGTGTTTGTACAAAGTGTCTACTTCTATTGTATCTGTCTGCTGATGCTCCCTTCCAGCTACATCCCCCCCCAAAAAAACTTAGCCATTCTAATGTATAAAGATAAATATAAAGTTTTCCCCTTTCCTGCTGTGTCCAACTCTAGTGGGCAAGGCTCATCTTCATTTCTTAGCCAAGGGAACTAGCATTTCTGAACATATTTCCATGGCCATGTGGCCATGACTATACACCAACATATGCTAGATGTAGACATTTGTGGATGTACATCTAAGCCAACCGACTGGTATTTGTCAAAAATTGCTATATTCTTTCAGCATAATCCACTATCTAATTTCTTCTCTAAGGCAGTCAGCAACTGGGGAACATTTATATTTCAAAAGTGTTTCACTTTCTCATCCCCTCAGCTTTTCTGGTGTGGTGGTGGTGGTTGTTTTGTCTTATGCTTTAGAAGATCTGAAGTGCTCTTCTTGTTCTGCCTTCTAACGTCAGACTTTCTCTACCTGCCTTCACTTTCCCCCCTTTATTTCCTATACCTATGATGTTTCTCTCTTTCCCTGATAATTCGCAACACTAGCCTCCTATTGCTACTTCTTTACAAGTCCCTGTTATCTCATCTTCACAAGTTTCACTGAGCTCCGATAAGGTAAGCCTTTGCAATGCATATGTCTGCATAAACATTTGAGAAAGATACGTTTCTAACTGCCAGGAAGTCTCCCTTTCTCTCGCTCTCTGTGCCCCCTCCCCATTAGATTGAAAGAGTAGCTCAGTTTTATTATCCTTTTCAAGGTCACACAGCATATAGTGCTGATAATTGTCAGTGCTGCTTTTACATCTAACTCAATTACTGTGTTGAATTCGGAACACTCGGCCACTGCAGTCCCATACAAATGCTAGGCAAATTTGTCTGTGGAAGCAACAAATTGGCTTTCAGTCACCATAAGCCTTTACTACTAACAGCTTTCCTTTCTTTTACGTCTTATTTTGAGGGTGGGTGGGTGAGGGGGGGAGACTGCATAATGGGGCAATAAGCCATTGCAGATCAGAATCACTTTATGTGAAGATATTGGAATTTTATGAGCCTCCTTCTCACTGACCTTCTGGATTACTCAGTATAAGCATTTGTTGATGCGCTAACCTATAAGAGAAAATTTGTTTTAGCACCCCAGTGATTAAAAAAGTAACACTTTTTTTCCCTTTTAAATCTCAGTTTGAGAGGGTGGCCGATACATCGGAGTCCTCCTGTAGCGTCACACTCAAAAGCTACACAATGCACTTGGAGGTAGTCAACTCTATTGGGTGGAGCGAGTTTGCAAACATTGACAATCTTGAATTTTTGGCATGAAAATACCTTGTGTCGGGGCTTCATTTGTTGCTGTGTGGCATTTTGGACCTGAAATTAGGTTGATATGATTTCCAGTATAATTTTGGCCGCAGGGGGGAGGAAGCAGCTGAGCAAATGAAGAATCTTTGGTTTTATGTTCTGTAATAAATGAGCAATGCAATCAAGTCTGCTTACCTTTGACCATTGAAAATTAAGCAGATGTGCCAGCCTTCATAATATAACTCTTAAAGCACAAATCAAACTATATTGGGCAACCAGGCAACGTCAACTTAACATCTGTCTGTCACAGTTGAGGTGAAGAGCATATAATTTGGCAACAGTTTGATTCACAACCTTTTTTATCCAAAGAATCTCCTGCCATCTCATGATTATAAAGGTCAAATGGCAAGAAGCGGTTAAGGAATGTGTTTGGGTAAAGCAATAATACAAACAAACCTAACTCGGTATGAAAGCCAAAACCTAATTTATTTTTCTGAGTCTTGACATGTACTTTTCTAATTTAAGAAAAGGTAAACGTACATGCAGTCCTCGACTTATGATCACAATTGAGACCCAAATTTCCATTGCTAAGCAAGACAGTTGTTAATTAAGTAAAACGTTGTACAAAACAGTATAAAGTTGAATTTAAAAAGTTCTAGAAATTGATACTGGTATACTGATAGTGCCAACAATGAAGCCTTCCTCAGCCTAGTGCCATCCAAGTATGTTGGACTTGATGTTAGCCAGAGTCATGAGAGTTAGAGGTTCATATCTAGAGGGCAGCAACTTGAAGACACATGGATAGATGCATCTGAGTTTTGTCCAGAATAATCAATGTGTCATCCCAGTTCACTCCTAGCAAAGCTACCTTGGTGGCATTATAAAAAGATTTTACAATCCTTGTTATGTTGTAATGAGATTGCAACTACCAAGCAAGACAGCAGGACCTGTTTCACTAAACATAGTATGCTCTCATACCTAAAACCAGCATAAAGTCATCAGCAAAGTGATGAATACCTAATTCTTGATCAGATATTTGGTATATTTAATCGAGAATAGAATCTAGCATCTGGCGGTATATAAAAATCTCTAACAGAGCTCTTTCTTAGAGGGTAAGATAATTTTTCTAATACTGTTCATAAAATCAAGGACTTTCTCAACTGCAGCATATGCTGCAATTGGAAAAAAAGGTTTTTGTAAATGTTGAGCAACTAGTAATCACAGCCAACAGTTATTAAGGCTTATTAATTCACATTCTACACGAAGTATATTCAACTCAACTCAGCTATTTTGTCAATTACACACATGCTTGAATGGGAAAGAGATGGAACAGAATATTCTATAGTCAAAATCTTAATTTCGCATGCCCCTGGAGCTAGGATTTTGACTACAGTATAGAATATTCTGCTCCATCTCTTTCCCATTCAAGCATGTGTGTAACTGATATAAAGCAGTATGAACAACTCTTGCCAACTAACAAACTAAATTTTTCCTGTTGTCCTGTACAGATGAGTTACCTAGTATGGCAATGAAATGTTTGCAACTCAAAAAAGATTAACTTAATGTTTCATACATCATTCTTTGAGCAAAAATTGCTTCCTTATGGGTTTACATGATAAATTGGCATTGCTCCTCTACCACTTGAGTTTGTATGCTTGCTGTATCTGCATGTTTGATTGGACAAGTCAGTAAAACTGCTGTGTGTCCAAGTTAAGAAAGCCGAGACCTAGCTGTTAATAACAAGAATGATACCTCATTGGTAATCTGTGAGCAGATAGCTAAACTTGCCAGTGTTGTAAGCCAAAAAGGCCTCCTTAAACTGGATTGGCAGTTATGTGTGTGTCTTGCATGCCAAAGATAAACCTGTGAAACTACATTGCAAAAAACTGCTGTTCCCTTGGCGAACAATAGCTGAAGGGATAATTGATGTACATAATTGCGTTTGTAATCTCTGCTGGAAGATAGCCTACCTATACTGTCATCAGTTAAGTATGGTATACAATAAGGAAGAGTTCTTAGGGGAAAGTGCAATATTTTGGTACCTAAAAGCTGAAAAAAAGAATGGTTTGTTTGCTTCTATTCCTAGGGACTGGCAGATACAAAAATTCCAGGACCAGCATCCCCTTCAAGTATACACAGCAGCAGAAGCATTTCTGTCCTTCAGGGGCCAAGCCAAAGCCAGATAGAGGATAGGTTTTCCCAAGATTCCCTGCATCGAAGTGTCAGTCAGCTCATTGAAGCATCTGAGAAAAAGTCCTCGGTGGAAGATATTGTTTGGGATGCCATTATTCATGGCCATGACAGTAGTTTGGTAAGTCACTTTACAAAGACAACTGATTAACTTCAAATACTGATATGCCATAAATCACACAATCTTTGTAACAAATGTCAATCATGCTGAGTAACCAAATGGTAAAACAAGATCAGTGGCCTTTGTGGTATTGATTGTATGAATGTGCTAAGTCACCCAGCGCTTTCCAGATCTTCTGAACTTTTCTACCTTAAGGCAGGCAAGCACAATTAGTGACCAGAAACAGTGCAAACTGCTTTCTAATAGACTTAGAAAATCAATCTGTGGGAAAAAAAATGCCTCTTCTCCTACCAATAATATATGCAACTTATGCATGTTTAGCAATGCATGTTGAGTTGTGCTACAAGATGAGTATATAAATCTTTTAAATAAATAAAGTGTTCCTGAGAGTGAAGCAATGTTATCCTAATACTATATAAAATTAGGTAGCATATATGTTAAGTTCATTTAATTTTAACTGTCTGCAAAACTTATTAGGCTTTGGACCGTCACCCACAATCTTACTTGTGATAAATATTATCCCATATCCTATACAGTGGTTTTCTCAGCCAGGGATATGTTGAAATTTAAAGTCCCAAGTGGCAACTATAAAAAGAGTGCAAATTTGAGAAAATCAAAACCATCAAAATCAAACCATCTTTGATTTTAAGAGTTCATAGGTACATTCAGTGTTTGAATATTTTTTTGGGAAATTTTTGATATTTAGTGGAAGGGCAAACAGTCAATTTCACTGGGTCAGGATGGTCTTTTACTTAAGTAAATTATAGGATTAACCAACAATAAAAACTTTTGTTGATTTTAAAAAGAGTATGAATGAGACTATTTTGTAACTCTTATCTTCTTAAAATCACTTTATTTTAGCGTGCGGATGATGAAGATCTTGTGAGCACTATCAAAAGCTTCAGTACTGTTACCAAAGCACATACAACATTTACTGATACACACTTGTAAGTTATTTAGTACTGTTGCCATATAATAGGCAAAATAATATGGAAAGCCTTGAATATTTGCTCTTTCTAGTTATTATGATGTAATTCTACTGAAATTTTTCTAGTGTTTATGAATTACATCTTGTACTATTAGGTATGTGAAAGCTATTTTTATCAAAACTTAGAAGCTTCTTTCCTGGTAATATATTGTCTATAGCAAATTTATTTATTTGAGAGGTACATTTTATAATTTTTTTAAACACATCTTTTGGCAAATAAATATTGCTACACAAACTTTTATTCAGCTCATTGCAGAAACTGACTGGATGAAATGGTGAAAAAGTAAAGTCATACACACAAATTTAGCATAGGCAAGAAATTAAGGAAGAATATTGAATTCTACTCAAAAATTAATCATTGAAAACCTTTAACTGATCAGAAGATCATCAAAAATCTTGTTAAAAGAACTTAGGAGTACATAGAAGAAATGCTTAATTATCCCACTTATACTTTATTATACTATGCTTCAATTAGTTCCTTCAGCATACAGTGAAATCTTTCAGATAATTTATTAGTGATAGGGAAAAAGTAACCAAAAGGTAAATGTACAGCTATTCTATCTTGACTTTTCCATGCTTACATATTAAAATATGCTTGTGTGGGAAAATACTTCGTGCCAGTAATTAGTTTAACTGAATGTATATTTTTTTTTACTGGCTGTAGCTGATACTTTTTATTGTTCTGCTAATTCTGATACTCACATGATCCAATGTCAAATACTATCACATGGTAATAAAAATCATACAATTTCTATATTAATCCAATATTAACTACTATAGCCATGGCACCTATGTAGTTCTGCTTCTGTGGCAAAGATATTAACATTTCAAGCCTGGGAAGTTCAGAAGCAGACCATTGTGGTGGCAAATATGTACTTCTGAAGACAAAGCCACTGTAAAGCTTTAGTGCCCTAATAGAAAAAAGGCTGACAAATCTGAATTAACAGCACTCTGAACTATAAAAACCAGAGTTGTGAGGAATAAGATTTCTGCAAATACCCAGAATATAACTGGATTTTTCTGTTCTAAGGGCACCAGAGACAAACCTATACAGCATAATATATACCTATCAGGCTGTTAATACAGAATTTCAATTGTATGCATCATTATTATTTTTAATAGTTCATATGAAAACTGATCCTTCGCAATCAGAAATGTAATATATTGTCAAGCTGCACGATATTGTCTCAAATTGAAAAAATGATTTTAATTTGTTTCCTTGTGTCTCCTTTGTATTGATCTCTTGTATTATTTGTTCTTACAATAGATAGCCAAATGTTGTTAGCACATGGCTGTGAATAAACATTAGTGCACAGTAGCCTTAGTGTTTCTGTTGCATAAGAAAATAACTTTAGGAATTTTAAATTACTTTAAATAGCTTTAGCACCTTTAGGAAAATATAAAGTATCTGAAGCATAAAGTCACTTACCTTTGACTAAACAAGGTGAATCAGTCCTGATGTCCCTTTCAAGTTGTCAAACAAACTATTTAACTATTTTCAAACTTATTTATGAAACCTGTTTTGATATAAGTCAAGTGTAATCAAGCAAGATGGCAAACAGTATGGCAGAACATATAAAATTCAAGTGACAAATGTTCATTTTAAGAAAAACCACAGCAGTCACACAGAGTAGAATTTAAAATGTCTGAAAATTTTAAATCATTATTCATTGTGTAATTCACATTAAAGTGTTGGGTTTTTATTCTTAATTGTGAAGTCATTTGGAGAGAGTGGGAGCTGCAAATCTCACTGTGCATCCATCGTACTTTCTATGGAAGATGATAAAAAAACATCCTAAAAGTTGCCATGCTTGTACATGTAGAGCAGAGGCACCCAACCTTTTGGGCACCAGGGAGAGCTTCTGTGGAGAAAGATTTTTCTGCAGACCAGAGGGGGCGTGGTTTCATATGCTGTCTGCATCCAGTGGATGGTGCTTCACTTGTTTGCATGGCCCGGTTGCTGCTATGCCACAGGCCGGTGCCGGTCCATGGACCGAGAGTTGGGGACCCTTGATGTTGAGGGTTTATTTTGGGGAAGAGAGGACTCACGTGTAACTGAATAGCCTTTGCAGTTATCTATTATCACATGTATATCTTATAACAGGGTAGGCATATAGTTTTGTATATTTTATTCTACGTTAGTGGTGTTCGATTCATACAAAATCTATGTCTAAGTAGTCAACAGAGAATATTGAAGGATTAAGTATAAAACTGGCTTTGGGACATAATCTCTCAATTCTTGCTCTCTTTTTCATATTGCAAGAAAGAGAATAATTAAAAATGTGCCTATGATTGGTGAAAGCATACAATAAAACATCACCAAAGAGGCCTATACTGTATTTGTGCAAGACTCAGTAGAATCCTGGTTTTCTTATAGCATGTGCAACTGAGGACATTCAAGGCTACGTATCACTAAGAGTCTCTAGGAAAACAGAGATCTGTATGATAATGTAATTTGACTGGACCAAAGGGCAAAGAAAAAGCAAGAACAAATCTCAAGTGCTCTAAGACTGTTTGTGCCTTTGCCAAAGGAATAAAAGACATTTTCATGCACAGGTATTGCTCTTAGAAATATTGGAAAACTTATTTACATCTACAAATTCCAGCTTTTTTCAACTGTGCAGTCCTAAACAGATTGCTTAATTCTATACAGTGCTATAATAAGTGAAGTTCTCTAGAAACTTTCTAGAATTAATCCACTGTTGCTATTGTAATTAAAAGGAATGTACAGCATGACTACATTCTTTATACTTTAATATTAGATAAATATCTGCAAAGTCATGTTTTATAATATCTGTAACAAGACATTTAGAATTTCAATTTGGTTAAGTCAACACATTGAAGCATGAGATAATATACAAAGTTTATTAATACTAATAAAAACTGGTGGCACAGCAGAAAAAGCAGACATAAAATAAAGCACCCTAACTCTTCCCATTATTATTTTCAACATGGAAACCACACTGAAAGAATGAGTTGCTCTATAGACTACAAACTTTAAATACTTAGCATGTTTGTAACCAAGATTAGGAAAGAGTTACTCTACAACAAAAATGGTAGTGCATGCCAGCCTGTATTAAACAAAGCTTGAAAACATCTGTACCAGAATTGGACTTCACATAGACAGTTATAGAAAGTTAACACCAATTTTGAGTAGTTCAAAAATGCTTCCATTGATTGTGCTGTGAAGCCAAGTTTTTTAGCAGCATTTTCAATCTGGTGATCCTCCAGAGAAATTAGATTCAACTCCCATAATTCCCCATAATTGAGCCAGCCTGCTCAACAGAATTATGGAAGTTCAAGTCCAACTTATCTAGTTAAACATCAGGATTGGAAGGCTGGTTTGTCTAGAACGTGTTTTCTTATCCTGCCTGATTCTACCTCAAACTTATCTTCAATTAGAAAGATAGAAATTTAGATACATAAATGTGAAATTCGTCCAGTTTAGTGAGAAACGTTCGATATATACGTGGGATTTAGATGTTTTTCATTTTCACAAGGTATAATCCTGGCAAGATGAGTCACTTTTCTTATGCCGTGGAGAAACTGTTGTCTTTGTAGGAGATGGGGAAGCTGTACCAAGTACTTCAGAACTTCCTTCCCCAATGTTTGGTGAAGACACCACAAGATGCGGTCCTTTCTTTCTTCCAAGGAAACCACCTCCTTCAAATCCACTCTTCCTTTTGCAGTCTGCTTTGGTTTCATTATCTTCATCATTTCCTCTTTTTTTCAATTCTAATATGCTTTCAGACACTTTCTGAAGTTCAGTTCCTCCATCTGACACTCTGGCCATTCTTATTTCAAGTGCTAAGGCTGAAGCTTTTTTGTCAGTTATGTTTTCACCAATTCTTTTCCCTTCTGCCTGTACAGGACTCCAGTTGCCATTCTGAGGAACAGCTTTGTCTACCATGTTTTTATTTAAATTAAAAGGCTGAATTTCTCTGTAGCTGTGAAAACTTTCGGTCCGGCGGGCTCTGGCTAGTAAGGGGCTCTCTCTATATGGCCGTATGGAGCCATATGTAGCGGTTTCGTGGATTGTCTCCCGGTGCTGTAACTGGAGGCTGAAAACATTTGAAGCTTTTTAAGTAATCAGATTAATAAATTGAGCATGTCAAATTGAACAAAATTTACTAATAGAAATTTGGATTATTTCTTTCATCATGCAAAAATCATAAATTATTCATTACTGCTTGGGATCACTGCTAGATGGATAAGCATCTTACATAATTCAGACAGAAACACACTGGGAACTTTTTATACGGTATCTATTCTGCATAGTTCGCAAAATATTAGAGTATTAACTTTTAAGTAAACAGCGTGATAACATGAAGTCGTATATAAAGAAACATCTGGTTTAAATCTTTCCATCCACATATATGCAAACATAATTTGAAAAGTTTACCTAGAGCCTGATTCACGCAGTCGGCTTTGCTGGACTACTGAAGTAGCTGGGCTGATATTGGGGGTTGCACAGCGAGATGTGCTTAGATCACACTGATCCAGAAGTTTAAGCAATTCTTCTTCAGTAGGGCCACCCACATCTTGGAGACAGAAGATAAATCCATATATACATTAAGAAACTATAACAAACATGCTTAGCATTTGTACCTAAAATGCACTAAAGAGTTCAGTATACTGTTTTGGTAATATAATTGTTTTATGCCACCCAGAGATACTTGTCTGTGTGATGAGCGCTTACATAAGATATATAGATACATGTGTGTGTGAGAGAGAGAGAAAGAGGAAGAGAGAAATATCAAATAATCCATCTAATTATTAAAACGGTTTGGAATATATTCTCCTTTATTAATGTTAAATGTATATATTTACAGTTTAAGAATAATGCACAACCGGCCAAAACAAAATAATAAAAATATGGAAGAAAGACACAACCACTACTGCAAAAAAGAAATAAAAATTAAGTAATAGAAACGGGAATCAATTCCAGTTCTATTGAAAACTACTGCATTCAAGACAACTACCTTTTTCTTCACTTTTATTAACCATATCCATTGCTGTAGTTAGGTCCCACATCTGAATACTGCCATTAACATGCCCTGTGAAGAGGTAACGCCGTGGCCTTGAGCCCATTCTGCTGGATCCCTCACATTCACGCACAGTAAAGGAGGAAATTGTAGTACAGTCCACTGCCTGAATTTCACATATCCTATAGAGAAAAAAAGCAGTGTAGCATATCAGCCACCAATTTGCTAACAGGCTGTGCCATGTATATTCTCTCAAACAGATAAACATCTTCAAATCAACACTTACAAATTAGTACTTTGGCTAAGAAAGGTTCGTGACTATTAAAGTGTTACAAACTTGTTAGTCACTTGGTTGCCTTCTTGCTTCATATAAGACCATGGGACATAATAAAATAATTGGTATTACTACTTTTGGAAACAGCAGAACTTAGCTTGACAAAAAAAAACACCTGGCAGTGTCTTGCAGCTTACGGTTCACTTCCTGCAAGGAACTGCAACGTCCATGGTCTTGGGATCCACTGTTTAAAAAATATTTGTAGGGGGGGTCTTTTAACTGCTTCAGCTTTCTGAAATTGGCTAGTATGCTTCAACTAATTGCTTGTTGCCAGTCTTTGGGGACAGAGAACAGAGAAGCTGGATTTACTTCGGGAAGACAAACTTCTTTTTGCTTTGACTAGCTTTGCTTTCATGTGGTTGCTGCCCGACTGCATGATCACTGCCAAAGGGATCTTTTAAAAGCTGAAATCAAATGTTGTGACTAAGGAGATTCATCTCTCACAGAGGACAGAAAATATACTGCTCACAAAAACAAAGGGAACGCAAACCCCTTCAGTTCCATGGTAAAATGTTCCCTTTATTTTTGTGAGCAGTATAGTATCCTTTTCATCAAGACTAACTTTCCATTTACACACGTACAAAGAAACCTATTACCAAGGCGGCTTAATTAAGAGTCATTTCTTTTTATTTCAAAATGAATGGATCCACAGTAGTTCAAGACAAAATGTGTAAAAATATGTGTAACAATTGATTGCACATACTGTAAATTGCTACCATGGGAACAAATAACCAATATCATTATTTCCAGGATAAAATAGGTAGATAGGAATGCAGGCTTAATTAACGTAGAAGACATGTGTTGATTAGACTGTTCCATAGTAATCAAAGAAAATGAGAAAAGAAAGAGGTCAAAGTTTAACAGACCTTGAATTACTACATTCAAATTTACCCTAATATAACATTAGTTTTAATAACTATATCCCATTTTCTTCCTAAGCCTGCACAGAACATTAAATCAAGGTGACTTATAGCATATATTATATTATAACATTCCAATATAATATTATTTGAGTGATAATGAAGCTGCTAGCCATATTATGGCTATCTACTGTTATCTGCTTTAAAACTCCTAAGTTGTCAAAGAGGTAACCTAAATATTTGGAAAATGCACTCCTGATTAATTTCTCTAATGTTTACTTATGATTGTATGAAATGAACATAGATACAAAGTAGACTCCTTCTATTAAAGAGTTTTACTCATTACAAGAATAAGCATTAAGAAAGGATGGGCTGCTTTGTGTCTCACAGGTTTCTAGCCTGGAGTGGGGGATGCCTTAACCACTAAACTGGCTGCCATGGTTTAGTGTAGATACTACTACTACCTACTGCTTTTTTTAAATAGTACCCATGTTTTCCAAAACACCGTGGCTGCTCTTGCCATATCTCTGGATTTTGCTTACTTTGAAATGGCCAGCAACTCATTATATTTTTAATAAAGATAGCAATTTATGGGAGGAATAGAAGAGAGCACTAAAATAAAGGATATAATTAAAGGCTTATTGAAATGTGAAAGTTAAAAGCAATCCTGCGTGTAGGTAAAACTATGGCTGTAAAACACAAGTATTATTATTTTGACATGAGCCAGGATCCATATTTATGTTTTGTCCTTTTATTCCCTTGTATCCAGATTTTAAAATATTGTTCTGTTCTATTGTTCTATTCTCCCTGCTCTAGCAAGAAACCTTATACCATTTCAGATAAATGGTTGTCCAGTCCCTTTTTGAAAGCCTCCAGCGATGGAGCACCCACAACCTCTGAAGGCAAGCTGTTCCATTGGTTGTTTGCTCTCACTGTTGAGAAATTTCTCCATAGTTCTAGATTGTTCCTACTTGTGAAGGTTGTGTAAAATCACTAAACTTATATTTTAAATAAGCAAAATGCTTTCTACTTCACCCAACCTTTTTCAATACCAAGTAAATCATTGTTGAAAGAAAATGAAGGTAACACTTATGAACCATATCTGTGTAAAACCTAAAGATAATTAAACTAGAGCCCTAATACTAATAATACACTAGTGGCGAGATCCAAACTTGCACTTTTATGTAAATGAAGGTATAATATAAAGTAGAAAAAGAATGTGCTCAAGTCTTTATTAGAGAAGAGGAATATAATGTTACTTGTCCACAAGATGGAAAAAGATATGGAAACCAAATGTGGGATTGGGAAAGAAGAGTAAAAGAAATTATCTGTATTTCTGCATTATCTGTGTGAGTGAACTATTAGAGAAACAGTGACTAATTTAACCAATAAACAAAATAGCTTAATAGCTTAGGAAGCTACTCTAGAAATGCCAACCCAAAAGAATTCACTGGAGAATGATTGTTCCAGTGCATATATACGAATCACTGATACACACATAGTAACATATAAGAAGCATGAACTTGATTTAGCTTGCCATAGATACATTTTGGATATGGAGCAGCATACTGATTTTCAGTGAGATATAACAATAAGATCCTACTTACAAATCTTAAATCTTTTCCAATGTCCCAAGGAAGATGCTTGGTTCAGCAGTTATAATCCAAAATAATAAATTCTTGCTAACTTTTACAGGTATCCTTTGCTAATCTTTGTAGTCCAATACCCATTCAGATTAAAAATCCAGTTTATCTACACCCTAGAATATCTAGTTTAACTTTAAAAGTAGAGCTTGACTTTCTCTAGATTACAAGTTATAGTGATTTTACTGAAATTAAATGCTCAAGGTAAATAACACTTGCACACATGAAAACACAAGCTTAGGTAATATAACATGGAGCCAGGAAAGAGTGAAGAGGAGTTAAAGGAGAGGATTGGAAAAATGCCAGAAAATGAAAATGAAAAAAATGAAAAAAAAAAGTGGGTGAGGATACCAGAGGGGAGATAGTTCCTCCACCCATTATATTTCTATAAAAATATATTCTCTGTAATAATCATAATCATAATCATCATCATAATAATAAAAGTTGGAAGGGACCTTGGAGGTCATCTAGTCCAACCTTCAGGCAGGAAACCCTATACTATTTCAGACAAATGGCTGTCCAATCTCTTCTTAAAAACTTCCAGTGTTGGTGCATTCACCGCTTCTGGAGGCAGGTTGTTCCACTGGTTAATTGTTCTAACTGTCAGGAAGTTTCTCCTTAGTTCTAGGTTGCTTCTCTCCTTGATTAGTTTCCATCCATTGCTCCTTGTCCTGCCTTCAGGCGCCTTGGAAAATAGCTTGACTCCCTCTTCTTTGTGGCAGCCCCTGAGATATTGGAATACTGCTATCATGTCCCCCCTTGTCCTTCTCTTCATTAAACTAGACATACCCAATTCCAGCAGCCTTTCGTTATATGCTTTAGCCTCCAGTCCCCTAATCATCTTTGTTGCTCTTCTCTGTACTCTTTCTAGAGTCCCAACATCTTTTTTACATTGTGGTGACCAAAACTGGATGCAGTATTCCAAGTGTGGCCTTACCAAGGCATTGTAAAGTGGTACTAATACTTCATGTGATCTTGATTCTATCCCTCTGTTAATGCAGCCCACCACTGTGCACTGGCCTTTTTGGCAGCTGCAGCACACTGCTGGCTCATATTTAAATGATTGTCCACTAGGACTCCGAGGTCCCTCTCACAGTTACTACTATTGAGCAAGGTTCCCCCTATACTATACCTGTACATTTGGTTTTTCTTGTGTATGTATGTGTGTGTGTGTAACAACAATTGCTCAGCAGAAAAGATTAAAAGGGAGGGAAAGTTTTCTGCCCATTCAGAAAATCACCATGAAGGAGTAATGAATAATAATAAAACAAATCAGCTGGGACTGAGGGTGTTACAACTGCCAAATGAAAATTCCAATGCAATGCTAGGTATCAGACTGGGATGCCTAGCCACAAGATAGGAAAATAATTATAAAAGCTGTACAGAACATGTGAAAACAGCTTTCTCAAATCATATTTCTCTTCTACTGTACAAATAAAAAAAAATCAAGCATTTGATTTGCCAGAGCCAACCGATCTAGTGGACAGTTTGGAAATCTATGCCTTGTGTTTGAAAAGTTACTACCACAGATAATACTTTCTTTTAATTCAGAGAATTAAAAAACAATAACCGATTTCCTGAATTAATTAGTAGCATTGTAATTGCATAGCTTACCTTTTTCCAGTAGAAGAGAGTCTCACAAAAAGTTTGTTGGTGATTGGAACAACTTTTTGGATAAATACTTGTTGATCATCACGCTCGCCAAATGGACCTGTAATAGGAGATCAAAGAAAAAGCACTGATGTTTAGCTATATACAAGAGTTTGGTGAAATATTAAATAAAGAGCCATAGAGTTCTGTACATAAGTTTATAATCATTCCTGCAAAAGTTCTCAAACAACTACCCCAAAGTGTTGATCATAGTTTGATATTGTCTTCCACGTACTTTTTATGCTTCTCTACACCCATCTAATACTCCCATTCTGCCATTTTATATTTTCAATGTTTGTACCTTTTATAATGTCTATACATAGTTGTTTTAAAAAACTGTATACCTTTTGTAACTCCTAACTTGTTTTTGATGTTCATTTTTATATCATTTATACATATATTTAGATTTTATAGTTATGCTTCTTTGTAATGAATGTAAACCCCCTCCCCCAATGCTGGTATGTTTTAAACATTTGTCCTACATGACAATTTGGGGTCTTTCTCAGAAGCCTTACATGAGTGTTTGCCAATTCAGTATAGCTGAGTTGAAAGAAATAGCCATGCACAACAGATCCAGGTTTAATATCTGCATGTGCCTACTCTTTCTTTCCCTGCTGAGCATGAAGAACCAGTAGGAAGACAGGATTTCAGTAACCTTTAGAGAACAGGATTGGTACACTTGTCCATATCCCACAGAAGACCTCCCTAGAGTTAGTCTCCAAAACCACTATTCTAATAACCACAGTTTACCCGGAATTCTTCGTTTACCTATATCATTTCCAGCAGAGTAACTGCCATGACTCTCCGTTTCCTCCAAGGACAAAATTTTGAACGATGCCAGAGGAGTGGATCCTGGCTGTGTTGAAATCATTCCTCTAAAACGTGTCACTGTCCATGTCCGGACATGATTATTATCAGCACACACTAGAAGGAAATGACCATAAAAAGAAGCAGAGGTTATCATTCTAATTTTACCTCACACCTAAACCTCATGGTAATTTTGAGTAATGATTCTAATTCTTCCCTTTTCTAGTTTTTACAACCTAGTAAGCAAAGTTGGATGGGTCAGAGTTAACTCTTTCAATCCTCTCAAGGGAAAAAAAAAGGCAGAGTCTGAGCCTTCGGGATAAGAAAAAATGGATACTGTGATACAGAAATCGGATCAGGAGATCTCTAAAGCTGCAAGAGATGCAGTTATGCCCTTCGCTAAGAGAAAGAGGATGATAGTAACTGGTGATTTGATTCACTGTCTCATGATGAGTAAGTACTGCCCGACAAAAGCTAGGATAAGACCTGTGAAAAATGAAAAATAAACTTCTTTTTCATCGAGGATTAGGATGCTTTTATGGCTATAAACTCTCTGAATATCCGTACCTTAAATTCCACATAACTAAAAGAAATAAGTGGAGGCTGGCCTTTATGCATATTCTATCTTGCTCCATTTTTTTTATCTTTTGCACTTTAGAAATATTTTTAAAAGGAGTACATAATACAAAAAAGTTATGAACTCATTTAATCTGACAAGATTACCTGATACCAGATGTTTTTCTGATAGCATGATCTTTGTAACAGGGCTACGGTGAACTGTGAAAGTCTGGAAGAGTTGTGGTCCTGAACCAACTGTTTCTGGGTGTTGCACAATTACACGTACAGCTCCAGAGCTTGTGCCATATGCAATTTCAATCCAATTGCCACTTACACCTATACAAAAACATGAAACAGAAATAATTTTAGTAAATTATATTTGCCCAAGATGATGCAAGAGTGCTGTTGAGGAAAGATGTGGTGTTTGCATTTAACTTTACAAGATTATTTCAGCAATTATTGCACTTATAGTTCTCAAGTAGCATTCTTCTCATATATTATGCATTTCAAAAATTGGAATACTGCTGAAAGTGCAAGTCATGAAGAAGACAAACACTTCTGATAGAATATTATTACCTTAATAATAACATTAATACAATTGACTTACGAACTAACAGTATAAAGGTATAAATTAGCAAATGACATTTTAAAATTCAGATATGATTATTTTTAAATACTGTCATTTTGGGAAAAATTGTTTTGAAGAGAAGTATACAAGTTTATCATATAACAATAATAATAAATCTCTCTTCTAAGTGCTGTAGCTTTGAGTATACTAGCACAAGTGGTAGAATGATATTTCCAAATGCATAAAATCCATAACTAAATAACAGTTCTACAGTAATATGCATTATCCCCATATTTTTTTCTTAATTCTAAATGAGTCGCAAATATTTTATGTATGGATAACTAAAGAACAGAACTGAAGCAACATTAAATATTTTTAAAGTTGACAACAGGTTGATTTGACAATATCATAATATTGTTCAAATTCAGCATCAATTCTATCAAGATGGTACAAACTTGTTTTGGGTGTAAGGTAAACACTAAGTGCAGTTATGGCATCATTAGAGGGATCATGGTAAAGTTCGGTCACTAGAAGATCATTATCTTTCATTCGCAATGGAAATTTTTGCATATCTGCAAAATAAAGACATATAGAAATTATTTTAGAATGCCAAACAACTATTTCAGATTTTTAAAAATTTTTACAGTAAAAATTCCTGAAACAATACTTTCAAGAGATAAAAGTAAAACCTCTAAATCAACGGTCCTCAACCTTTCTGGCCCCACAAACCATCAGTAGCAGCGGCAGTGGGGGATGTTTCTCACATGTAACCTAGTTTGCATGCACAAATGAAGCTTCGTGCACTTGCCCACTTCTTGCGCAGACTGGTTCCCAATGAGCCATGGATTGGTACCAGTCCGCGGATCAGAGGCTGGGCATCCCTGCTCTAAATAACCCATAGGATTGAAGTGTGAAGTTAATTCTCAAAGTTGGGAGAGATTCTTGAGCTTACCGATATAATATATGGAGCCATTGTTGCAGCCCAGCAGTAAGAATGATCCTGCAGTATCATAGCTGGTGATTGGGACAACGTCTTGAACCTAGTAAATAAAATAAAAATATCAACTTTCAATTTTGTTTCATATGCTTTTGTGTTTGAGTAGCACAATATATAAAATCATATAATCTAAAAGCGTATGTTTTATGAAGATTAAACCATTTTCTTGGAGCAATGTTGAATTTAAATAAAGATGTCTTTCTCACAATTTTCTTGTAAAACTTCTGAAAGAACCCTTATACCATAGCGTTGCAACAATGATTTTTCAAGTTACTGAATTAGTATCTATAACACAATAATATGCATGTGTAAAAGCATGGGTGCTAGGAAAGGAAAGAATGTGTGTGTGCGTGTGTGTGTGCGCGTGCATACATGTGCACATATACTGACTGCAGAGAGATAAGAAAAGTCTAAGGAGTTCCAAGACAGCAGAGAGAAACATAAAAGATGCACCACCTTTAGGTGTCAATACAACAGCACCAGATGCACAAGAGCGAGCCCAGACAGAATGAATCAAAGTAAGCTGGATGATGGCAGACTACAGTCTAAAAGGTCTGGGTAGATAAGCTGGGAAGAAAAAAAAATGGGGAGTTTTTTCCCTCCCTCATCTGCAGTCTCAAAAGTTAGTCGGCGCACTGGCAGGTAGGCAGGAAGATGTCAGGAGTGGGAGATGTTAGAAGAACAACAACTCTGCATAAGAGGAAAAAGTCCAGAAAACTAGAAAGGAAGCACTGCTGGTACTCAGAAAAGATCTTCCAGACAGCCTTCAAAAGTAAGATGGAAGCCAACAGAAGAAGGCGCTGCAAAAACAATTCTCACTGAAAAAGATGACAAAAGTTATATTATTTCAAGGGAAGGGAAGGGGGAATAAAAGCTAGCAGGAAAAAGGAACCATGGTAGCCATCTCCCCCTTCAAGACAATAGACCATTGCGAGGCTTGGATAAATGAGACCAATAAAAGGGGAGGACAACAAACTTGTGATTGGAATCAATTAGCAAGTGATTATGGGAGAAAGGAACTGACTATTAATACAGTCTAACTATATAGAACTGAAAAAGAAAGATAGAGTGATAGGATAAAGAAAAACATGGCTCCTAGTTTCAGACCTTAACTGTTATACTAGCTCTTTAAAAGCAGATTTCTAAAGATATTCATAAAATTACTGAGTTGAAAGAGGCCATTTCAGCCACTGAGGTCAATTTCCTAATTGGTTCCTCTTTCAAATGGATCTTACATTTTAGAAAGATTTCCCTAATATTCAACTGGAACTTTATTTCCTCTAATTTAAGATAATTAATTGTTGTGCTTCTTTTCCGAGTAGTTAAGGTTATTGGAACAACCCAGCTCTTATTTTAAACCCTCTTGGTGGTGGTTGTTTTCCCCTTAAGTCTAACCAATACCTCAGTCTCTCCCTGGCTTAAATTTCTACTTCCCTGGCAGGTACAATGGAGTTATTTCCTATGATCTACATCAGTCATGTCAAACTGCCAGCCCGTGGGCCGGATGCGTCACACCGAAACTGTGCCCACCTCATTGCCGGCAATGGAGAAAAAGTCACGATACGTCACGCGACGTCGCAAGTTTGACATGCCTGATCTACATCTACTGATGCAGGGTAAAGATGCAGTTGCCTTTTTAGCAGTCATTCATATTACTGGCACATAATCAACTTGGGATGAACTATAATTCCAAGAGTGTTTTCACATGTACTCTAGCCACATCAGCTACAATGATTTATACCTCTGTGTTTCACTTGTTTCTTACATTAAGAACTTTGAACTTTTCTCTGGGGAATTTCATTCAATTATTTTTCATTTCACTTTTCTAACCTATCAAAATCATCTTGTTTTATTTTTCTGTCTTGTAATTGCAATTTTGTAGCACCTTAAGTTGGCAAACATCCCTTATACTTTGGGACATTTTAATATACTATGCAAATAAACTATGCCCAAAACAAAGCAATTTTGGAAAATGTTTTAATACCAGATTTTTGCTATGCTCTTTACGCTACCAGAATGAACAAATTACCTCAGCTTACTGCCCAAAACCTTAGAATGATTTATGCAAACTTTTTTAAAAAAACACTTTGATAGGGATTTTCAGCTATATTCAAGAGACACCTGTAAGATTTCAATAAATAACAAAGCAATTATATCACTTGCTTTCTTGAATTCTCCCTGTAGCATTTATTGGCATGACAGTCACTTATGTGTAAAATCAGGATTTATTCAACCAGTGATGTGGTATCCCAAGTCTACGCCTTAGGTCACTTTTGCCTCTTGAGAATTTCATGGCAGTCTCTTGGATTTCCTTAGTTCTTTACACTGAGCTATAGAGACAACCATCTGGTTGTGTTACCAGGTTTGCTTCTTGCATGAATGCCTCTCAGTCTTGAATATAATCCAAGAATCTCTATTTCCACTGTCAGAATGCATAATGCATAAAAATTGCACAGCATTTGAGAACAGAAATATAAAATAGCTACCTTTGAGAAATGATGTATCATTAGCTGAGAAACTTTCAGGTAGATGATAGTACAGGGGTGTCAAACTGCCAGCCCTCAGACTGGTTGGATCATACAGAGGCTGCGCCCACCCTAGCTTCAGCAATGCAAAAAAAGTGGCGATGCGTCGCGACACGTCACGTGACGCGGCAAGTTTGACACCCGTGTGATAGAATTTCTAAATTCCTCAGGATTTTACACAAACATAATTTGATTAACCATGAAGAACATTTCTGGTTACTGAAAAATTCAACAGAATGGGTTAACTCTATCTCTTCTAGCAAAACAGCAGGGCTTAAGACTTCTTCCTGTCCCTTGAAAGAAACCCTTCCTTTCAGCAGCATGCATGACTTCAGCTGATTGTAATTCAAATTTTCATTTATTAACTAATTCACTGTAATAATATAAAACCTTGCCACCAGCAAAAATAACTGGGAAATGGAAAAAAAATGTATAATAGCAAACACAGAATAGTAGTTAACAACTTGACTCTTGGTCCCTTAAAACATCTCTGAATCTTTCCCCTTTTTGGTAGATCAGTGACTAGGAAAGTATTTCATATAGGAAAGTATTTCATATTAAGTCCAACTACTATTGTTAGTCATAGAAGATGACTAACAAGAAAGGGCTACACTGCAGCAGCATTCCCAGAAATGGTTAACAGAAGTTAAAACAAGCTCTATAGCATCATGAGCCCAAAAGATTACATCTGCAGAAGTAAACCTGTCTACCTCATAGTGCTTCATGAAGTTAGATGATTCAGCTCTGGTGCTGCCTTGTAAATATCTATTAGTGGGACTCCCGTATTAAGAGTCTCAACCAGCCCTGCAATGAGATCAATCAGCTCCAGAAGAGATCTGCCATACATCTGGGAAGATGATATTATAACAGCAACGCCTGCTTATTCATCCTCACAAATATGCTTTACTCCCAACCAACTGCAGAACAGATTTACTTGCAATAGCCGAGGGTTTCAGATACATAATAAGTCACTTTCTTGGACTTCCTTGGGTATCATCTTCTTCCCGTTTTTCATTTTTCACATGAGCAACCCCACCTGGTACCTACTCCATCTAAAAAAGTGCCATAGGAAAATCAATAAAGCCGAGGGGATTGGCTACATTGCAAGGATGCTTGCTGCCAGCATTGCTCGACTCCTGTTTTGCATCACGTCTCCAGAAGCTCTTCTAACTCTTGGATCAGCCCATTTATGAGTCTGGGCAACTGCTTAAGACTGAGTGCTCCTGGGTTCTAATATTCAGCTGTCACCCTTGGCTGCAGCTTATCTTCAGCAAACCAATTAGCTCTTGATCACCAGGACAAGCGTAATTTGCATTAAGTCTTCTTTCTTTCCTAGACTACCTTCTCCTCATTTATGTTTTGTGTTTATCCCTCAAGCTGGAGCTAAGAGAAAATCTGCAGTTTTGTCTCTGAAAGATGTGGTCACTTCTACAGACTAGGAGTAAGTCTTATAAGCCCTGCTTTCCAGATTTAAAAAAAAAATCAGGAGTCAGCTCCATCTTTGGCAAACATCATTTCTGTTACACAGAATTAATTTTCCTGCAAAATAATAAAATGATTACAACTCTTGCTAGCTAAATGATAAATCTATTGTATTGCAATTGTAACTGAAAATTAAACATTAGAGATTTCAGCAATAGTAAAGTATATTAAAAATGAACAAATATAAAAAGTTGATGTCCTTTTTTGAATACTAATTATGTATAGGAGCAAGCAATTCTGTTTATATGTACCTGCCAATGTTGAGTCACAGCATTCCATACTCCCACTTTTCCTGTATGACTGGTGGCTACCAACTGGTTACCAATGAAGAAAAGAGCATCTACTGGGACTCCAAGACTAAATATTCCTATCAGGAAAGACAATACCACACACAGATGCATATTAAAAGCACAAAAGGGTCTAATAAATTTTAAGTTAAAATAATTGCAATATCCAATTAAAACTGCTTTTGAAACGTATAACAATATTAATAATTTTTGTCTCTCTTATATTTAATTATAGATTGGTTGGTATTAATACTTATGGCTTGGTAAATAGCCATGACTATGTTTCAGCTGAGGCTACATCAGCCACATATACAGAATCAGAATTCTTGTATTACATGACTAAAATAAGTTCACTTATTTTATTCTTAGTTATTGGATTTAGAGGTCACCTGACTCTTCTCCTCTCCAAAGAGGTTACAATTAAAAGTAGAAACAACCTGTATCCAAAACACCTACAATCAACCAGAAGACTGTAGTACCACAACAAAACCAAAAACTTATAGCTGCTTTTTCTACACTAAGGCCTTTTCGAACAACCAGATATTTAATCATTTCTGGAAATTTGTTAAGGTGGGAGACATCCAAATCTCCGGGGTTGGGGATATCATTCCATAGGGCAGTTGCCATGAGAAAAAAGCCATGCTTCTTAGATTCCACAAAATGACATTGTTTAATTAACATTGTTTAAGCATGCCCAGTCTGTCCACACCAAATAGGTAGAAACATTTGACGACAGGGTGGGCCCTAAAATAATCAAACCCTACTTAACAAAAATTCAAATTAAAACATAAAGGAACTTATGTTCAAATAAGATTGTGTTATCCACTGAGAATGGCACAATGCCCAGGTTTATGTATGGCTGGGTGGCTTTTTATCTTTTCTACCAAAATCCATACAGAAAACATTTCTATCTTTAAGCTTTATGAAGGGACAGTTAACAACAAAAAGGTATTGTTTTACTTTAAAATAAAGGACAGTAGCCTTTTGGACTGTAGAGAAGTCTGGTACATAAAGTGACTATAAGCTTTCATTCATTCTGTATTTAAAATATTTGAAATTAATATGCAGAAATCTTAAAATATATTAAAACACATTGTGTAAGCCACCCAGAATTGCCAAACTGCACAGAGTCTGTTCCAGGAGAAGTTATAAATAAATACCAAATAATAGTAAATGCCAAATCATTTTTCAGGCCATATGACCTTCCTTGAGGTTTTGTTCTACTTTCAGCAGCATACATAAAAAGCAGGCAATAAGAAAAAGGAAAGAAACAACTAGAAATGATTACTCTGGAGAAAGTTCGTGGAAATCAAGGAAGACAGCATGAATAGTCTGAAGGAATTTAAAATGTCACTCCTACTTAAGCTCAACAGTCATAACGCCATCCAGAGGGAAGACAATGGTAAAAGAAGTGACAGATGCTTGTCTTAAGGGGATTTCTCTATAAAATATTGCTTATAGCAGCAATCTAGTACTAGCTTATTATGTAAGTAACAGTGAAGGGAAAAACAGCTTCTAGGAGATGCCAGAGTTGATAATATTTCATAGATGGTGTCAATTTCTGAAGAGTATATGCAACAACAAATTGTTTTTCTGATTTGTTTTTGTTTTCCAGAGAACATTATTTCTTTATCCCAAGGCAGGGCTGCTAACATTGCAAGAAAAAATGGACCGGTAGCAGTGTCCAAGAGAGAATACCCTTTCTTATGAAATCATTATAAAATCAATGCAATAAATCAATCACGCCCACACTTACATAATTAATACGCATGCACTGTGTTCCATTTGCTCTGTTAATGGAGTAAATTAATTGATTTGGTAAAATTATTTAACAAGCTCAAAATTAGTAAATTGACAGTTTTTAAAAATAAATTAGTTTTCAGTGAATAGAAAGGCAGGAGTATGTGATCTTCTTAATTGAGTGTTCTCTCGATTCAACTATGATCAAATATAGAAGAGCTGCACTTAATCAATCAGTCAAGATTTAGCAAATATTAGGAAACAATATTTCAGTAATATATTCCTTGCTGTAAAGAAAAAAAATAGTTTACTGTAAGTCTCTCCAATTCAACCTATGAAAAGAAAGTGCAGCCATATTAAAATACCAATATATATTAACAAGTGAAATATAATGCATGCTCACCTATTTCGCTACCACTGCCGCCATCCTGGATACTCCATAAAATGATACTGCTTTCAGATGCCACAGCCACCATTTTATCTTTGTCACCATGTGGACCACCAACAACCTTTGCATTCAGAGCCACACGTTCAATAGTCCAGTCTAAGTAAGGACTTGTAAAAACTTGTTGCCACCCAGAGGATTCTTTAATTCTAGAAAAAAGATATATGAACAGATGTTTAAGGCTGGCCTTCTAAGATGTACAGGAACTTCAGTACAAATGAGTTGTTCAATCACCCGAAGCCAGAAAAACGGTTGGAATATTCTAACCCAATCCTATATGCTATAGATAAGTTAAAATACTAAAGAATCTTAGAATGAACACCTACAAGATAAAATTTAAATAGATGCTGTCACAATAAATCCTGAATTCCTTTCAGAATAGAATAAAACCAAATATTTTCTCCAGTATCTATGTAATTTTCTCAAATAAGCACACGAAATAACAAAATCATTAGAATTTCTCGAACCACAAAAGAAAATTAAACATATGATTATTTATCTTTCAACGCTTAACATTTCCCAGGGATAATGTCTTCAGAATTAAGAATGAGAAAATGCCTACCTCCACAATTTCAATGTAATGCACAAAAAGATAGATGGGAAAGGAGGAAAGATGTGAGAGAAAAATAAATGTATATTTCTTAAAATCATGTAAGAGATTTTATATTGTAAAAGGAAACTGTAAAAAGAACAGAAAAAAGCAGATGTTTTTCAGATAAAACAGGCATATTATCTAATCTCTTCATGCTGCTGCAACTTGGCATAATGGTTACTAGAAGTTATTCAAGGAGAAGAGTCAAGTGACATTGCATATAAAGCTAACAAAATCAGCTCTCTCACTGCAGCACTTTGCATGATAACAGTCCTATTTTTTTTATTATTTGTTTGATTTACATCCTATCTTTCTACTAAGATGTGACCATATTAGCTAGGAGCTTGACTGCATGCAAACCAGTAATATAAATCATACTGGAATCATATGCTATAAACGTTAGCAATCCTCAGTATAATTTCATATGGAGTTTCAGAGGAAAATGCCAGCTATTTCATTTTTACAAGGGCATCATGTTACCTTGATTTGTATTAACCCCAATAGAGGAATATATATGCTGGTGCATACTTAAGATGTACAAATTTGACTTGAGATCAAATCATTTTGAATCTGAAATGGGTTCTTCCAAACTTGTAAGAAATGATCTGATGTCTCTAAATAATAAGACTGGAACGTCATGTACTTCCAAGGAGGTCAAAGCAGCCCATTTAAAGACATATGGTCAGCATTCTGAACAGCCCAAGTAGAGATTGATTCTTAGTTAAACATGTAAATTTCAGGTCTGACACTTTACAGTGGAAAGTAGCCAGATTGCTATTGCTATAATCTTAAGAACAGTACAACTTAATTCAGATGATGAGAAACGGCATTATTAAGAAATCCAAAGTGCTTTTCAGGTTTTTCTAAATAGGAATTATCTTAGCAGTGAGATCCAATTGCTGCTTTGAATCACCAATCAAGTCAAAGCACAGGTAGTCCTCAACTTTTGACCACAATTGAGCCAAAAAATTCTATTGCTGAGACATTTTTTAAATGAGTTTTGTCCCATTTCACGACCTTTCTTGCCACAGTTGTTAAGTGAATCACTGCAGTTGTTAAGTTAGTAACATGGCTGTAAAGTGAATCTGGCTTCCCCACTGACTCTGCTGGTCAGAAGGTAGCAAAAGATTATCACATGACCCTCCTAGGACACTGCAAAAGTCATAATATGGGTCAGTTGCCAAGCATCTGAATTTTGATCACGTGATCATGGGGACTGCTCCAGTGGTCGTAAGTGTGAAAAATGTTCGTAAGTCACTTTTTTCAGTACTGTTCAGACGGTTGTGAAATGAACTGTTGTAAGTCGAGGACTACCTGTACTGATCATTTAATTTTATAGAGAAATTGATTCCATTTTTTCTTGAAAAAGGCCCCAGGTCTTTTTGGAATCTGAATATATTTATTGCTTTGAAAGAGACTGCACAAGTTAAAATGAAAACTCCACAGGCAGTGTCTATCAAACACATGGTACAGCACGTTCTCACTATACAACTCCCAGTTTACTATGATAGATGGACTCTGTTACTATGGCAATGGTTGCACCACTGGAAGACCTGAAAGGAGATTATCATGGAGAAAATCTAGCTATATGATCACTAAGAATAAAAACTGACTTGATGGAATATTATCAATCAATCAATCAAGTCCATATCTTTGTATCAGAATTGCTATATAACAAAGTACATTATCCTCTGTATCCTTATAGTAATTAGTCAAACGTAGTGACAGTAGCAGCAGATTGCTACAGGAACCAATTACTCAGAATGATAGATTCTTCCACATGTTTATATATGTATGTGTATATGTGTAAGATAGATAGATAGATAGATAGACAGACAGACAGACAGACAGACAGACAGACAGACAGACATATTCCAAGCTTTTCAGATTCATTAAAAGTTTCTAGTGAAACAACTGGAAGCAACACATATATTAGAAACATGGATTTCTCTCTCAGAAAACATGAATTAGGAGAGTTAATTTCTTCCACCACCTGATTTAGTGTACTTCAGAGAAAAAAAACCCATATTATTTTAAATAAAGTGGCTTAATGTTGGGCAATGCGGTATGTCTCATCCTTGGAGAATAAGTTTTATGATGTAGTTATGAAGGAACAGAATGATGAAAATTTCCATTATGAATTTCAGACCATTAAAGATGAACTTGTGTTCACCTAAAAAAAACCTCTATCACTGTGCATTTAATGAGTATTTTATAAAAGGGCACAGATATTAAAAGGTAAAACAAATCATAGTGTTACTAACTTGTGCTTACCTGTAACAAACTGCAAAGTGGGCATATGCAGCTACTATCCAGTTATGATGGCCAGCCACTATCAAAACTTTTCGAGGATCTACTGGAAACCCTGTTTGTTTGTTTTTTAAAAAGGCAAAACAAAGAGAAAAGATGAAGATATAAATTATCATTATGTCAATTAATAGTTGCTACCGTCTCACAGATCAATGGCACTGTATATTTTGAAAACCCACAAAATCATTATGCAAGTATGTAATTTAGTATTAGCACAAAATACAGGATTCTGAAATTTAATGCCATGGACACAAATCTAGCTTTTAATGCTACCAAGATGGACATGAATATATGGCGATTTGTGACACAAGAAATCTCAAAAGCTATAATGCAGTGATGGCAAACCTATGGCACGGGTGCCAGAGGCGGCACTCAGAGCCCTCTCTGTGGGCACACACGCCGTCGCCCCAGTCCTAGGCCTTCAGCTGGGTTTTATAAAACCTTTTCGCTTTAGGCCTCCGCCACCGTGTGCAAAAAAAAAAAGGTTCAATCAATTAGTCAATTTCAACTTCCCACGGGAAAAAAAGATCTTGCAAAGTTGGAATTGATTGATTGAACTTTTTAGTTCAACTTTTTAGTTGGGTGGGCATGGCTGTTACCATCGCAGCCATGCCCACCCAATGGGCCACACCCACCCAATGGCCACACCCACAATGGGCCACACCCACACAACTGGCCACACCCACACAATGGGCCACACCCACCCGGCACCCGATGATGCATAAGTGGGTTTTGGGTTGCAGTTTGGGCACTTGGTCTCTAAAAGGTTCGCCATCACTGCTATAATGTGAAGATGAACGGGATTTCCTGGAGCCTTGCAATGCAATTAGTATTTCCATGTAGATTAAATACTTTCCATTTGTTAACTGTGAAAGTACAGCACCTTACTTGTTTGAATGCAAACTGCCTTCGAAACTGAAGATATGTACTTCATTGGCCATTCTTTCAGGGGCTTTATGTAAGTACATTTTTTAAAAATTGAGACTTTAAAAATTAGTAGCAACTGAAAGCCTAATTTCTATGTTCACAATGATACCCAATGACAACAACACTATAGAATCAAATTAAGACATAGCTCTACACACTATACTTTTCAACCACAAACATATAAATGCAAAAATCATGTGTGTTCATAATAAGATTCTAAATTTTTCTCACCGAGCTTAACTGTCTCTTCACCAGTACCAGTTAGTGAAGGCTGCAAACTGCCTGCTCGCACCTCACCTTCAGAGCAATTCTGAGGTATTCTAACATCTGTAGATGTTCCTGCCGAACCATTGATTTTTCGACTTGGAATGCCTAAAAGAGAAAGGATATGTCTCTAATTCAGTATCACTGTTTCTCATTGCTATGCCTAATTGTTAAGATATAATAAGTAAAAGCATTGGAACTTTAAAGTAACAGTTTGCCCAAATCTTCCACCTGTGGATATTAGAGCTTTTCTAAAACAATACAGGTGTCACAATGCAAGTGGAAAATATAAAATAAACCAGTTCACCAGTCCTAAAATAATATATTACAATTAGCTCACTTAGTGCCCAAATTCCAAAAGACATTGTGTACAAGTCGTATTTCCAGAGAGGGCCACGGCGGTTTGTACAAACTACAGTGCTCCAGAACTAAAGACTAAATAATTCTTTAGTCTGGAAAAAAGGATAAAAGTATACACCAATCTTGACTTTATAACATTGTCAGAGAAACAAATAATCAAAGTTAACTTTTAAAAGCACCATTGGTGTTAATAGGGCACAGAAAAATATGTGTTGAATTGATATAAATGAGATAGAACAGTTTATAAAAGAAGCCTAATAAGACCCTCATATGGAAAGTGGACATAATAATCTATTAAATATGGAAGTCACAGAGCAAACTCTGATACTATCCTTTTAAAATAGCTGAAAAATCTCAACAATTGAAAAGTACCTGGAGGTGGGAGATATCCATGAAAGAGTACACTGCCACAAGAGGAACGCTCAAGTTCTTCACATAAAAGCAATCTTCTTACTGAAAGAGAATTGTATTTATGTATACATAAATGCATGACCAATAAAACAGGTTACTTCAAAATAGCTTCTATTTAAGATTTTTTCCCCAAGAAAACAAGTGAATATGTTATACTATTCTTGAAATATGCAAACAATAAACTTAAAACACATCTACATTAATTTCAAGCTCATATCCCATATTTTTCACATATTTGGGCAGGACGAATCTGGAAATTTTTCAGGCTTTGGAATACCACATATCTTTTAAAAAATGTATTTGATTTTAGTTGTCAAGTGACCCAATGTGCTTTATACAATTAATATTATCAAACAAAAAGATTATAAGCAAAAGAAAAAAAATCCACAGAAATAAATTCTGGTCAATTAAGAAAGCCACTAATATTTGTGAAGAACTAAGTATATCTCTTGTAAAACAACAATAAGCACAAAATGCCATTGTGTAGCCTAGTATATGCTCTGTTCTTGAAGATGAAAATCATAGAAAAGAAAAAAATGGGACCTGGGGGGAAAAGGTTACTGCTGGCATCATTTCTTACAAATGGCTTCTGGAAATGAAATGAAGAGTTCCAGAAGGAACTGTGTGGCTGCAGTTCAAAGCTGACCAAGAAATAGAAGATATTTTGTTCAGGTATCTCCATATTTTTCAGTAAAATTATCCTTGGCTGGGTACTTTCATCTCAGTACATTATTAAATATATTCAATTGCCATTTTGATTTCCTATCATTCACTAAAAGAATAATTAAACTAGTTGCCAAGTTCAATCTAGTGAATGATTCTTATATATATACATAAAGCTTGGCTCATTAAATCTTTTTAAAAATTTTAAAATTTTATTCCTCTTGGTGCTCGGCTTTTATTTGCTTTTTATTATGACTACACCCAAGAGTCGAATTTTTAGTATAATTAATTCACAGCCACGCGTTGCTGTGGCTCAGTCTGGTAAAAGCGTGTGTTGCTTTTATATCCAACAGATGGCGCTGTTTTTCAAAAAAAGCATGTTTTCACCTGTCACAGGTGTGACATCTATATAATATAGGCATATAAAAACACACGCGTATTTGAATGCAACGTTGTGTCAAAATTTCAAAGCAATTGGTGAAGAACTTTCGGAGATTTAAGATTTTGAACAAACGAACATTTACATTTTTATTTATATAGATTTACCTAACGGTGTGATTCCATAAAATTCTGCTTCATGTCTGAGTACATTGATACTTACTCCTCTGCAAAACAAAGAAAATAGAATAAAAATACTATTTAAAAATTAAATGTAATTTTCCAACCCATGAATTAATACTGTTTGGTTCATGTAGCAACAAAATGCTTAAATTTAACAACATACATAAATATATGAAACTGTAAAGAGAAATATTAAAATTGGAAGGATATTAATTCAAACTAACTCTTAAACTGCAAAGTCCATCTTTTAAAAATAAATTACCATAGCTCATTGCTGTGACTTGTGCTAAGGATCCAACCCAAAAATTAGAGCCAGGAAGTATAAAGTAGAATGGGCATAGACTAGATGACCTCCAAGATCCCTTCCAACCTCCTCCTCCTCCTCCTCCTCCTCCTCCTCCTCCTCCTCTTCTTCTTCTTCTTCTTCTTCTTCTTCTTCTTCTTCTTATTATTATTATTATTATTATTATTATTATTATTATTATTATTATTATTTACACAAGATAAAAGCTTCCTTGGCTTCATCGGGGCTACAGGGATACTCAGAGCTGAAACTTTTCAGGATACAGCCTTAAATATTATAGAGTGGTCCTTTGTGAGACTTCCATTCCTAGATTAGATCACAGATTTTCTGATAGAGGCAGAACAAGTAAAAACAAATGAAGAATTAAGGATTTAAGCATGGATAGGTTAAGCCTTTTTAAAAGGCTTAACAATTAAAAATATCTGTTAGAACCCAATAGTTCCTTACAAATTCTGAATGTGATTTGGGAAAATAGATTCTTTGTGTAACCCAAGGAAATAGTACTGTATCACACACAAGAACCAGTGATCGTTAACACTATTTTAATTACTTTCTGCCTGAAACAGTTTAATATAAAAATCTAACTTACCTCAGATCTAATTCCTTTGTTCGAAGAAAATTTAAAATTGGTGCAAATGCTGCAGGATCTCTATCAATAAATATCTACAAAGAAGAAGAGAGTTGATTTATTTGCCTACATGAATATTTTAAATTAGGAAAGCAATCCTGTCATACTTATGCATGCTAAAGTCATATTTATTTCTGTGGGGGTAACTTAAACATGCATTAAAATTTCAATTTTTGTTCAATATTTTTTTAGTTCTGAGCTTGCCAAATAGTTGCTAGAATCTACAGTATTCAGATTTAAAACAAGCTGTTTTGGTAATAGTTCTCACCCCAAATGCATGATTTAAACTATCTCTTTGAAGCATTATTTCAAGTCAACATCATACAGTATATTACCTTATACTGACTTACAGTTATAACATATTTGCATTTATTCAATTAATCGTACATGAATTATTCTGAATCCAACAGATTTACCACAAAAACCTAATCAATTTTCACATTATAATACGATTACAAAGCAAAATACTCACAGCACCAGTTTCATCTTTCAGTGTTGAAATTCTTCCACTCAACAAACTGAAATCAACAAATCTAAATTACAATCTAATTTGAATAAGAGACAGAAAAAAGATGAACCAAATAAATGTTCAGGGAAGAGCAGCAAAGATGATTAGGGGCCTATAAGCTGCAATATACGAAGAACGATTGCAGGAACTGGGTATAACTGGTATAGTGAAAAGAAAAACCAGGAGTAACATGATAGCAGTCTTTCAATACTTGAAGGGGTGAGGGTTAGGAAGAGGGAGCCAACTTATTTACCAAAGCACCTGAAGACAACACAAGAAATCATGGATGGAAACTAATCAAGGAGAGAAGCAACCTAGAACTAAGGAGAAAACTCTTAACAGTGAGACCAATCAACCAGTGCAACGAATTGTCTTCGGAAACTGTGGTGGCTTTTAAGAAGAGACTGGACAGTCATTTGCCAGAAATTGTATAGTTCTCCTGCGTGAGTGGGGGTTGGACTAGATGACCTTCAAGATCCCTTCCAAGTGTGTTTCTGTTACTGTTACTAAATGTTTTGGACTGCAAGTTAGCTTCCACAAAGGAGAAGGTGATTTCTGCCACATTACTCCTAAATCTTGTCCCATATTATTCCCACAGCCAATCAAAACAAATTTGCAAAGGATGAAGAGCACTGCATAGTAGAAGCAGTTGAGTAAGTTTTCTATGTATAGGAAAGTCCATTCTGTAAATTTATGCATACACACACACATTTTCTGTGTTCAGGTTTCAACACCACAACCCATGATGGAACTACATTTTTCAAGAGGGTAATGTCTTTATAGCTCAAATTTCTGCAATGATTATACAAAAATAAGGTTAGGGAAAAAATTATAAAAAACTAAACAAGCCTTTTTTAGATTGTCCTCCTTCCAATCACTCTTTACAGCAAAGAGCATGTTTGATAAAAACCCTAAAGAGGGCTCTGGTGTATCCCTTTTGTAAGAGGCTGATCTAGGATCTATCTATACTTTGTAACTACTACCCAATCTCCAAGCTTTTAAGGTAGGTTATGGAGAGGTAGTTACAAGGGCTCTGGAAGAAGAAATATGAACCCTTTTCAATCAATGTTCACACCTGAGCATGGGTCAAAAACTCCTCATTGGTTGCTCTTGTTAATGACCAAATGGTTATGATCGTTGATGACCAAATTTAGACCAAGAAAGGCCACTCCATAGTGCTTCTGAATCTCTTGGCAGCAGTCAATCATCATCTGAAATATGCTTTTATTTGGTCTGCAAGGATTAGGGGTTGGAAGTACTGTTTCACTCATTTCTGGGTGAATACTATGGGAATAAGTGGTTGAGTGAATACTATGGGAATAAGAGGTTGAGCCCCCAGGCATTTCAGTATGGAGGACTCTTATGGAAGTAAAATGAATCTCAGAAAGATAGTGAATACATTTGAAGCTGGCTGAAGCGAGGGAAACAGAAAAGCAGCTATATTTCTAGCCATTTCTACTCATAAGAGTTATGAATAAAAAGTAGCCAAGTAAAATTTCAAACTATAAGAAGGCTTATAATATAACAGATCTTAATAGAATTTAATAGCCCCTATGCGCTCTAAGACTCAAGATTTGCAGTGTGTTATCCTTTAGTTACCTGTCATTTTCACTCCGAAACTCATTTTTATACAACCAGTAATATATAACTGGGATTTGAGTATGGTGGAGATGGAACAGCGTTATGAGAAAGGAGTTCAATATCCTCTCCCCTCTGCTATTTGCACTGAAAATATTGACTACAGAAAAACAGCAGCCATTATAGTATTACTAACTCAGTTAACTAGGTAGCGTGCAGCCTGTTCAAATTTTGTCTGTAAATATCAGTCACAAAATATAATCCTAAATGTGTTATACAAAGAACAGAGGGATAGATTCTTTCATAATATAATAAAATGTACACCAGCTAGTTCAGTTCAGCATTTGTATTATAAACCAAAAAAATAATCAATAACACAAAAAAGGCTAAAAGCTATTCCAGACAGTTTTGGCCTAAATATGGTATTAAAGTTAGAAAAATCAAAAATAAGAGAGTGCAGTTAAAAATGTCATTGCAAAGACATCAGACATACTTTTTTTGCATTTTACATAATCCACAAGAGAGCAATGTTCCCTCAAATTATTAACCTTTGTTTCTTAGTATAGAGAATACAATAAGAAAGGGAGCCAGGTTGCTTGGGATTTTTTGTTACTCGACAACATTCAATAATAAAGTTTTCCAATGTAAGACAGAAACCAAAACCTAATCCTATTGACATAATCTATTAAGGTTTCCCATTTAACAGGGGAGTTAGTCTCATTGAAGTTTCTTTCAAGTAAAAATGACTTAATTTAGTAAATGGCAAAATACCTGGAAAAAAAGGAGTCAGGGATCCACATTAGTGTTTGTCGTGAAGTACTGAACCTAGAAAAGACAGATGAAAAGACAAGCAGATCTACAGGTTCAATCAAATAAAACCAAATATGCTTTCAGCAATAAATATAAATATGTAAAAAATCTGACCTGATGAAGGGATAATTTTGCCATTTATTACAGACCTAATTATCTCTACTTTACAATTTCATAAGATGTCAAACATGTTCATGTGGCTTGAATGCCCATTGGATGGAAAAGAACAATTCTATTCTAGTTTTATTCCCAGCTTTCTTCAAAAAGCTGCTTTTGAAATGGAGATAAAGGGATTTTTGATTACAGCGTACAGATCAGTTCTTCAAAGAGAAAAATTATATTGGGTGAGTACCAGGAACTTGCTTGAGTTTAATTATTTGACTCTTGACTGACAAAATATACCTTTAACTTAAAGCAAGGATAGGGAGCATTTATCACCTGATAATTTATTCCTATTATTTACTTTCAAGTTATTGTAAAATAGTTACACAAAGTAGCCAAGATGAACTACAAAGTGATACTATATCCTTTCCCTCCTTTCTAGTCATGTAAATTATTTTAAGTATGTGTATTCAAGTCTAAAGAATACACACACTCACACAAAGATGATGAACACTATTAATGAACACTAGTATACCCATAACCGTACATCCATCCAATTTATATAGCAGCCCATCTCACACAAGTGACTCTGGGTAACCACAATATAAACCAACCACACCATTAATATTCAATATTTCTTCAACAAATACAATGAGTTATGTCATTCTGATTAAAAGTTGTTAGTCATATATATTAAACAATAAGGTGGTTAGTTTACAGATTAGTATTTCTATTTTTCACATAATATCCATATAAAAATATTGCACTGTGAATTGCTTTGATTTAAATCCAAAGATCTGTAAATAGTTTTACTAGTGGAACAAGGTACTTTCAATTGCCACCTTTATATTTAAAATTC
The DNA here is from genome assembly GCF_001527695.2 of Protobothrops mucrosquamatus. Classification (NCBI taxonomy): domain Eukaryota; kingdom Metazoa; phylum Chordata; class Lepidosauria; order Squamata; family Viperidae; genus Protobothrops; species Protobothrops mucrosquamatus. The sequence continues at coordinate 219,575 of NW_015386953.1, forward strand.
CTGCCTACAAGGTTTGTCAAATATTAAATGACTGATTCTTTGGTTTAAAACTGGCAACACAATAATTACTCACACCAGACCTATACTTGCTCATAGACTAAATAAGTTAAGTCTATGAGACAAGACAACCTTGGAATAGGGAAGACAAGCCTGAGAAGTTCTCATAGCTGAGCCAAACTTGAATTAGCTTTTTGGATTATTATGTTTACTTAGAGCAACATACTATAATTAAAACATGACTTGTCGTAGATTTATTGTTTTTCAGGTAGGGTTTATATGAGGTCCAAATAAGGCTGCATGGTTTGATTGTAGTTCCCTGAATTATTCCTGATTATTTTGTACCTTGTCTAAACCCCCTACACAATTTTTAAAATGCAAAAGAGAGATCAAATGCAAGATCAGTCAAAGTAGTTAGGGTTTTCCTTGCTCGTAAGAGTCAGTTTGCATTGACATGCTATACATATTGATTTTAACATGCTTTGCAGAAGTTCCCGGTAGCAGGGTTCATACGGTCACAAAGCTTAATGTGTGAACCACCCTAACTTAAGACAAGTTAAAAACAAGCATTTTAACTGATTTATTAATCATATTTATATGGCTGCCCATCTCATGCAATGTGTCTCAGAGTGGCGTGCAAAACAACCATAAAACAATTTTAAAACATTCAAAATTCAAAAAATTAATATTATAAAAGACTAACACAGCATCAGATTAAGCTGTATAATGAAACTATCATTCCCTTGCCATCCCCAGACCTGTTGACATAGCCAAGTTTAAAGAGTTTCCAGGATGCCAGGAGAGATGAGGCCAATCTCACCTTAGGATAATTTCCATAGGGTGGGTGCCATGGCAGAAAAGGAGTTATAGCTGGGTCCTGCCAGATGTAACTCCACAGACAGGACCCACAACATACCTCTTCTGCCAGATCTGGGTGTAACTGGGAAGATGCAGTTCCTCAAATAACCTGGCCTCATGCTAAGAAGCACTCATGTATGAATTCCATGATCAAGGTATCTCTCCTGCCCAGTAAGTAAATTAACTATGAGGGAGGAATTTCAGTCCGCATGGAAAAAGACAGTGGCAACTAAAATCTCATCTTTGGGTTTCTCTCCAGGTCTCCTTCTCAGCAAGGTGTATAATCAGGCCAAAGCACGCATTAAATAGCATGTAGCGAACACAGAGCATCAACTAGATCTAGCCAGGTCCCCAACATTTATTGCCAGTGAATCCAACAATCCAACTCTGTCTTCTCTATGACATAATTAACTAATCTCGAAGAACCCTAAACATCAGAGGGCCTTTAGTGTGGCACATGGCATGCTCTTTTCTCAGATCTCCCTGGCTAGACAGATAATGACCCTAAGACTAGACACACAAAAACAATAGAGCATGTGCTTCTCCAGTGCCTGCATTACAGAGACATTCGTATTAGCCTCATCTCATAATTACTGCATAAATTGTACAAATAAATAAAATACCTAGGGTGCACAGGACAATTCTACACCTCTCTGCTGCTTTCAAATATTAGCCCTGCTACAATATATGTTGTTGCTAGGTTCTGCACAGCTGCATTTAAAATCCTTCAGCCCTGTGCCATAAACTATCTTAATGAGCATTCAGCTCATACTAGAGTGCTTTAATACTGTGATGTATTTAGCTTTCCACTAATTAACCTTTATTATCCCCCACAATCATCTCTTTCCCTTCCTTTTAGGCTTTTGTTTTTATATATGCTTCTTGCTTAATATCTTTCAGGTTTTTATATTATTTTAGGTTGATGTATTTTCTATGCTTTCTACCTGGCTGTACTCCACCTTCCTCACGCTGATCTTTGACCATAATAATTATTTAATTTTAATATATGTGAATTCAACCATCATTGAATTATCAAGTTGTACAAATATTTGTTAACAAAGAAGAAACTTTGAATTCTACAATGAAAATTCAAGTAATCCATGGATTCATCCCCAGCTTACTTTCAGCGCTATTTTTGTTGTCTTCCTTGAAGAAAAAATACAGTAGGTTTTAAAAGGTTAGAAATATGTAGGAAAGTGTGAGGAAAGTGTAACTATACAGTATATCAGGGGTGTCAAACTGCCGGTCCGTGGGCCGGATGCATCATAGCGAAACCGCATCTTCCCCATTGCTGGCAATGGCAAAAAAGTCATGATACATTGCGACACGTCACGTGATGTTGCGAGTTTGACACCTCTGCAGTATATGCAACAATAATTAACCCTGCCCTGAAATGTCCGAAATGGTGTAGGGTTTCCTGCCTGAGCAGGGGGTTGGACTCAATGACCTCCAAGGTCCCTTCCAACTTTATTATTATTATTATTAAATATTAAGGATGATCAGCATGTAAATAAATAGACACCAGCCTATTTTCTTTTTATTTGATGCTTACATGGTAAAAGAAACAGAGGCACCTCATTCTGCATGGCTCTGAAGATAGTATGTAACATCCAAACAACTTATGAATACAAGAAACTAAATCTAAAATTTCACAGAAATTATCAGTTTAATCAGCTAAAAAGTGTAACAAAATATGTCTTAATGATATAAATATATTATATCTTTTACAAAATGTAAATGCACATTTTAATGAGGGATAATTGAATAAACAGAGACCGAGGTATGAGGAGATGCAATCCCTGATAGTTTAGGACATCACTTTTGTTTTTACTCACAAAACCAAAATAACTTTTCCTTAAAATTAATGTTTAAAATAATCATGGCTATTATTAATCACAAAAGCCTATTGTTAGCAAAAGAAATAGTAACAAAAGACCACTGTTAGCGAAATACATTTTAAAAAGTGAATGAAGTATGATTTTGAATCCTTTCTTTTTCCTTTCTTACACCAACCACAAATCTACCCAGAAACCTTTTAGCAATTTGGGAAAATGGGAAGAACAAAAGGTAGGCCAGCAGATAGGACAAAAAGATGGGAAACCTTTTTACTTGAACTTCCTTAATTTAAATCAAGCTAAACAAATGCTTTGTGTATAAGAATGTTAAAGTCTTACAGGCTTTATTCTAACTATGTTTATTTTGTGTTTAGAAAACGTATATCACTTAAAGTGTTTGTCTTCTCTATTTCTTGTTATGCCATAACTATATCTGGAATTATAATTATAATTTTTTTAGTCTAGTGTTTCTAGCCATCCTGATTCATGCACACACTAGCCATATAATAAATGTATATTATTAGTAATCACTATTTGTTCCTTATATTCTTTGAGATTTGTATCATGCCTAAACAATCTACTCTTTTAATTAAAGCCTTTGTATCTAACATAGAGAACAGAATAAAAACACTTAGGTACCAATCTTGTCTTTCTTAAAAATAATAATGTTAAGGCATAGACCCATTATAATTGGATGTATCATTTTTTAAAATAATTCCATCTTTACTCCACCAACAGAGACCTAATATTGCCCGATATTTTGAGATATATAAGAATCACTAATCTAATTTTTCAAAGAATGTGATATATGTATATGTGTGTGAGAGGCAGAGAGACAGATCAGATATTCTACACAACACCTTAAGGAGTTGCCAGCATATGCTATACAAGCACTCCTATGTTTTGAATCACTTTTTCTCCTTTAACTCTGGATCACTGTACGGGGATATTCTTTGGCTTCCATGTTTTATTTATTTTTTCCTCATAAAGATAGGTACATTCCTTGGAGAACCTTCAATTTATCTCATCCAAAATAAGCACTGTATTCTATTATTCTTTCTGTAGGAAAATTAAGTATGCTGACAAGAGGTTTCATCATCATGATACTGAATCCCTCAGCAATCTTAAGTAGGTCAGCAACTATCAATGATGTGGTAATGTTTTGCTTGTACAGAAGACCATAAAATCACCACAATATCCTGTTACTAATAAACAGGAGTGTATTAATTATTATACCACTCAATATGAATTAACAAATAAGTGTAGAATACCCTCAACCCTGTACTAGCTTCCCAAAAATTGACCAAGGAATTTCTGTATGCTAGCATATTTATATACAAACATCGTTTCAATGATAAGTGCTAAACTTCAGCAGATTATTTTAAGAAAATGTTGACCAAAGATATGCCAAAATATGGGTGTGATTAACCTTAAACAAGCCACATGGTTGTGTGACTTGTTAAAGATTAGTCTATAAATTGATCTTTTAAATAATGTTCTTATTATTCCACAGTAAAAAGGGAAAATAGGTGCAAAAACTACAGAGGGACTACTTTGTTAAATATGCCTAGAATGATGTTTAGCAAAATTCAGATCAAAAAACTACAACAGGAGAATATAAGGAAAGATGATGCTTTTTTTTTCTTGGGCAGGATGCATGCTGTCCAGTTTTTTGTTCTTCAAATAATTGACAAATGTATGATTGTGAGAAAATTTGTTAGTTTTAAAAAACTAACTATTATAAAGTAAATAGGTTTTCCACTCTATTTTGTCCAGATTGGACCCTACTGAGAAATTGTATCCAATTCTGGCTACAATTATAAAGAGTGAGGATAAAATGAAACAGCTTTGTAAGAGGATTACTAAAATGGTAAGGGATCTGGAAATTAAGCCCTATAAAGAGTAGGTATATTTAGCCCATAGAAAAGATAACTGAGAAGATATGTTTTCAAATAGCTGAAGTTCTGCCACACAGAATAGATTGTGGTTATATTAACTATTGGAAGTTAAAATACGGTTGGTTACCTTAGGAAACATATAAAAATAAACTGAATAGAGTAGGATTGGGTCATTTTAAGAAATACAGGTAATCCTCAACTTACGACCACAATTGAGACGAGAATTCTGGTCATAAGTCATTGTGGTCATTAAGTCAAGGCATCATAGGACCAGGCCCATCTTTTTCAACCATTTTTTACGGCAGTTGTTCAGCAAATCTTGCAGTCTGAAGTCCGAATCCATTCTCCCATATGGGCACTTTTTTGCTGCTCAACAACTGGTTGTAAGTCAAAGACTACCTGTATTTTGGTAAAACAAGAGATATAATGTCAAAACCTAAATGAATGTAAATTTAAAACAAAAATGAATGACCAGTACAAAAATACAGTGAGGTAGCTTTCTGGAGACAGAAAGACAATCAATCACATTACAAAATAATTACATGAAGAATGAGAGGAAGGATGCATGGATACAATAAAAACAAAGATGCTTCTGGACGATAACTGCACAGAATCGTTGGGATTCAGATACTGCGTAAATTTAATTATTATTAAGAATAATAGGACATGAGGTTTAGTGCGCTTCAAGGTGCTGACTATCATCTTTAAAGCGCTCCATGGCATCGGACCCGGATACCTTCGAGACCGCCTCCTGCCGCAGATTACCTCCCATCGNCCTGTACGCTCCCATAGAGTGGGTCTCCTCAGGGTGCCGTCGGCCAGACAGTGCCGGCTGGCGACCCCAAGGGGGAGGGCCTTCTCTGTGGGAGCTCCCACCCTCTGGAATGAACTGCCCCCAGAGATCAGGGTCATCCCTGATCTCCCTTCCTTTCGCCGCGCCCTCAAGACTTGATTATTCCAGCTTGCAGGACTGGCCTAGGGTAATTTTTAGAGGGGTTTTAATTATATTTTAAATTCGACAATATTTAAATATCTCTTTTAATTAATTTTAAATTTGTATTGTTATTTATGTATTTTAATTGATTGTCAGCCGCCCTGAGTCCTACGAGGAGAAGGGCGGGATATAAATCCAAATAATAAATAAATAAATAAATAAATAGTGACTGGTGCTGATATAAACTAGATTTGCCTATATTTCCATTTCCTCATCTCATGTTCATTATTTCTTGCTTCTTTTCTATGCTTTGCATAATGCAGCTTATCCACAAGAGAATAACATAATCATCATGTATAGTATTCATGCATGTTAAACTCATAGGAAAGAACTTGGCAGAACTTCCTGGAATCTTAATTCAGCATGTCTCAATTAGGCTCTAGGCCATACGTTTAAAGCTCTCTGACATATTCCCTAGCATACCAGTAGTTAGCACAACAATCTTTAATGCATGTTGGGAAGAAGCCACCAAAATTGATTATCCTTTGTCAACAAGAACTGCAATTCTCTCTTTATATCTACTTTATAATATACTGTTATTACATCTAATTCAGTTGTGATACTTCTTTCTCCCATCTTCACATAGTTTAACCGACTTGTCCTGTACTGATAGAAGAGAATATTGTCTTGCACTTTTTGGCACTGAAGTTGGGTAGTTTTTTTGTCCTGAAAAACAGTGGCTCTCAACTTAATCCACCAATAGATTAATTTATTTTCCTAAGTAATAATTGGAGAAGATCAAGACTCCAAATCTGAGGCTTCTGTTTGAATGCAGATATAAAGATATTTTTAAAAAGATCAGCTAGATGAGCCTTGGGTTTATATGACACCTCATAATTTTTACATCATATTCATCTGAAACCACCAAATTAGCGTATATGTCTCAACCATCTGAATGGATAGAGTCACCCAGACAATGCTTATCTTGTAGTATTATGACACAAGAATATAGATCTAATACCTGAATTTTTTTTATTTTTAAAGAGACCCAGCTGAAATCATAGTCAAAACATGGATCACGCTGAAAATCATTCATTCTCTGCAGTCCTGTATTATCTTGTGATAGCAATTTTAGTTGGGTTCCATGTAAAAATCAAGAGAACCCATGAGGAATTGTGACTCAGAACCACATATTTGCACTAAGACATCACAAAAAGTATCAGTATACTAACTAATGGCTCATTTGTAATATGGCTGTAGCCTGTGATTTGTCAATGGTTTCAGCTGGGTCTCATGTCTATGGAGATTCTCAATCACCCAATCAGTGTTTCTCAACCTTGACAATTTTAAGGCATGTGGACTTCAACTCCCAGAATTCCACAGCCAGCAATGCTGGCTGTGGAATTCTGGGAGTTGAAGTCCACATGCCTTAAAATTGTCAAGGTTGAGAAACACTGATCCCAAGTCATGGTTGTCCCAAAAAGTACCAAAAGTACTTTTCCCAAGAAGCAATTCCACTTTCTTGAGTATTTTCCTTTGCAAACATTTCATATCGCATCCAAGAAGTTTCTTCCGTTCTGTTCAGCGAAATGTTTTCAAAGGGGGGGGAAAAAAAATCCAAATTCAGCTGCCTTTAGCAAAAGCACCTTTGGGACAACTGAGTCCCATGCGAAAAACACTTTGGAGCCACGTTTTTGTGTTACTGGTGCAACAAAAATCAGTCAACCCCAAGGCTGTAATGGCTTGGCTAATCAGTTTCATGAAATATCACACAGAAAAAGAGTGACAACTTATGAGGATAGGTTTCTGTGGCATAAAGCGTAGAATCTCGTGGTCCTTTGGTCACTCTTAAAGTAAATTATTCTTGAAGTTGTGATATTTTTATTAGAAGACCCTAGGCCAGGGGTAGGCAACCTTGGCTCTTTTATGACTCGTGGACTTCAACTCCCAGAATTCCTGAGCCAGCCAAGCTGGCTCAGGAATTCTGGGAGTTGAAGTCCACGAGTCATAAAAGAGCCAAGGTTGCCTACCCCTGCCCTAGGCGAATCTATAGCCAGAACTGAAGCTCCCACATAGACCAAGATCTTTTACATCGATTGTTTAAAGCAGCAATTTCATCAGGCTGGGGAAGGACGGATAGAGCAGCGCCTTCTCTGACAGCCATTCGCTTCTTTTCCCAGGCCTGTCCTCCACTGAAGGCATCCGCTCCTTCGTGCCATCACAACGCCCGCCCCTCGTCTCGCCATCAGCCGCCAGGATCCCCTCCGGCCCTCCTCCCCTCTCATTCCGCGCTCGAGCTCACCTGGTGCCCCCGACGTTGAGCTGGATGATCTCCCCGCTGCCCGCCCCGGCAAAGCTGGCGCCGTTCCCCGCCATTTTTCCTAGCAGCAGATCTTGTCCCGAATACCGCCTGTCGTCGCCGCCGCCGCCGCCGCCTCCAGCCGCCTCCCCGGAGTCGAGGGAGGTGGGAAAAGGAGGCGGCGGCGGGGCCGGGGGAGAAAATGGGGCGTCCAGCGAGGCCGCAGAGCCTTCCCCAGCAAGCACTAAACTGCCAGGTCGGGGATCGGAGAGGAGGAAGAGAAGGAGGAAGAGCCGAAGAAGGGTCGATCTCTCTCTCTCTCTCTCTCTCTCTCTGGTCAGGCATCCAGAGCCGCCGCCAATGCACCGCCCCCCCCCTCTCCCCCCTCCCTTCTTCTGGGCCGAAACCGCCGACAGTCTCAGTGCCGCCGCGGCATTCTACGGGAAAAAAAAAAATCCTAGCAACGCGCGGCATCTGGAGGAGGGGATTCCGCGAGGGACAAAATACCAGCGTTGGTTGCGTCTTCGCGAGAAGTCAAACTGAAGGCGGGGATATGCAAAACTCGCCCAAGACGAACGTTCGGAAGGAGGTACTACGCAGAAGAGGGCTGAGTAACCTCCCTTGCCCGGGCTGTTCAAATGAGGCCCGGGGCGTTCTTTGGAGACGAGTATTTAGGGTCCCGTCTTGGTACCTAGATCGTGTCTTTTAAGCCTCTGCAACTTCGCCAACCGACTTGGATTTGGTTTCCCACCAGCGTTACTGAATTTAAAATCCATTGCATCTGCAGGGAGCTAGTTGATGAAATGTGTTCTTACAGAGAAGCGCTTGGATAAATCCCCCCCTAATTTCTGGTGTACGTTTCGATCAAATCCAATTGCGGATTTTCACTTGAATTCCTGGCCAAAAAAGAAAAAATACCGCACAAGTGCACATTTTTCAATCAGTCTTTATTACAGACCAACACAAAGTGTACATTTTTGTCTGTAAAGTTAACTAGGCTTCTACATCTACCGGTAGCTGCATTGGTAGCACCAATCAATCAGAATAGAGTTGGAAGGGACCTTCGAAGTGTTCTAGTCCAGGGCTTTTCAACCAGTGGTACAGGTACCACCTGTGGTACATTGGCACCTGGCAGGTGGTACGCGACTATCCTAGAAAAGTAGCGGGGGAGGGGAATAAGCTGAACCTGTGGCAGCACTGCACAAGCCCGAGCGAGAGATGGCTGGAGCTGCAGGGCTGTCAGGGCTCAGCGGAAGCGCTAGGATCAGTGCCAGGCTCCAGCTGGAGCTTGGTGCTGATCCTGGTGCTTCTGCTGAGCCCAGAAGAAGTGCTGATCAGCTGGAATGTTGCAGCATCTCCAGGGTCTTGTGATTTACATTCAGATGCTTGGCAACTGATTCATATTTATGATGGTCACGGTGTCCCAGGGTCATGTGAAGTGACCAAAACCTGCTGCAACCACCCAGCAGACGGGGGGGGGGGAATAAAAACCAAACACCCCTTCACCCCACTCCCGCTGCCAATCCTCAAAAGAAATGCTCACAACAATGAAAACCTCGGACAGGAGGAAGAGCGTGGCTGGGCAGGCAGGCAGGTGTCTTGCTCGGCTGTGCCTTGGGGGGCACTTTTTTCAGTGCCATTGTAACTTCGAACAGTCACTAAGCGAACTGTTGTAAGTCGAGGACTACCTGTACTTTATCACTTTTTTCCTTTTTTGGGGGGGGGGGTCAAGTTTTTGACACCTTGCTAGGCGATTGGTGGTACTCGGATGTTGCCATATCCTAAAAGTGGTACAATGGGTGAAAAGATTGAAAAGCCCTGTCCTAGTCCAACCCCCTGCAGAATTTTTTATCAGAGTGTAATTGTTTCAAGAATATATTGTTACATTCAAATCCATTAGTATGGTATGGTATGGTATCTATACCTATGTACACATACATATGTGGGAAATTTGTGATCCTCATGTACTACTCACAGAAACACTTAACTACCATGTCACTGGCAAGAGTTGTTAGAGATATTAATGTAGCAACATCCGAACAGGTTCAGATTCTCTGCCCAGTTCAGTAAGTTGTATATATTTATATTAATATTAGAGTTGCTTTCTACTTTTGGAATAAGTTGTTCCAGAACATAGATGATGATAAAATCTAACTTGGATGTTGTAAAGGAATTTCTGTTGCATTTTTGATTTTCTACTACTATCTTCAAAGCAGCTAATATTCTAATTAAAACAGAACTGGTGTCGCCGGATGGACATTTATTCAAGTTTATCTATAAAAAAAAATCAAGTTTTCATTCTAAGAAAACTGATTGGGAGTTCTGAAATTTCTTACTATTTGGAAGTAGGGTGCAGTAAATAATATTGTGACAGTAGGAGTAGTTTGGTGTAGGGATTAACTCACCAGGCTAGAAACTCATGTGGTTCCCAAATGATGCTATGCTACAACTCCCAGCAACTCTGGCAACTGTAACAAAGGCTAAAGCAGGGCTTTTCAACCTTTTCACCCATTGTACCACTTTTAGGATAGGGCAACATCCAAGTACCACCAGTCACCTAGCAAGGTGTCAAAAACCTGATGACCAAAAAAAAAAGGAAAAAAAGTGAGAAAGTACAGGTAGTCCTCGACTTACAACAGTTCGCTTAATGACTGTTCGAAGTTACAATGGCACTGAAAAAAAGTGCCCCCCCAAGCCACAGCCGAGCAAGACACCTGCCTGCCCACCCGGCGGCGCTCTTCCTCCTGTCCGAGGTTTTCATTGTTGTGAGCATTTCTGTTGAGGATTGGCAGAGGGGGTGGGGTGGGGAGTGTTTGGTTTTTATTCCCCCCGTCTTCTGGGTGGTTGAAGCAGGTTTTGGTCACTTCATATGACCCTGGGACACTGTGACCGTCATAAATATGAATCAGTTGCCAAGCATCTGAATGTAAATCACAAGATCCTGGAGATGTTGCAACATTCCAGCTGATCGGCGCTTCTTCTGGGCCCAGCTGGAGCCTGGCACTGATCCTGGTACTTCCACTAAGCCCTGACAGCCCTGAAGAAGCGCTGATCCTGGTGCTTCCGCTGAGCCCTGACAGCCTTGCAGCTCCAGCCATCTCTCGCTCAGGCTTGTGCAGTGCTGCCACCAGTTCAGCTCATTCCCCTCCCCCACTACCACTTTTCTAGGATGGTTGTGTACCACCTGCCAGGTGCCAATGTACCACAGGTGGTACCCGTACCACTGGTTGAAAAGCCCTGGGCTAAAGGATGCTACAAATTATAGTTTACAGCATCTGGAAGACTACAATTTCCCCACTTTTTTTAGTATTTTAAAGAATGTCCTGACAAAAATGGTCCTTACCAGCTTCCATCCCAAATGGGAAGAGATCAGAATCCCAATTAGATTCACCAGAACAGAAACCATATGACTTCAAAGTAAAAGGGCAGCATTATTTGTTTTTCTTTTTGGATAGCAATTTGGACTTTCAGAAATAAAATAAATTTTGTTTTCTCTTGTTCAAAGGAAAGTTCTACGACTGTAAGAAAAACTTCAAGCTGTCTCCAAATTCACTGCTTGTGGAACTCCATATATTTATCAGTATGAATAAACACTAACCTATATGCTTGGAAGACGTTGGCATAACACTGAAAGCTGTACATTTCTAATCACATTCTGAATAATTTTTGCAACCTTTCAAAGTCTTATTTAAGTTATAATTTGAAATTTGAGCAATGTAAAACTCAAGGGGGCATTGCGAGTTTTGCCGCCATATTCCAGTTTTTTCATTGCCATCATTTTACAAGATTGTTACATAGCAAGCCTGGGTTAAACTTTAAAACGCCATCAGTTTTTTCACCATTATTTTAAGTACAGGAATCAATTTAACTCCTCAATCTCCTGATTTGCTCCATCGCTATCATATTACATGAAGTAGCAAATGTTTCCTTTATACATTTTACATTTCCTTCTTTTGTTTAGGACAATTGCCTTTATGGGTTATTATCTGGATTGATATATTATTACAATGGTAGACAAATGTAGATATCCACATTTCAAGTAATAATAATAATAATGATGATAAAGTTGGAAGGGACCTTGGAGATCATCTAGTCCAACCCCCTGCTCAGGCAGGAAACCCTATACCATTTTGGACAAATGGCTGTCCAGTTTCTTCTTAAAAACTTCCAGTGTTGGTGCATTCACCGCTTCTGGAGGCAGGTTGTTCCACTGGTTAATTGTTCTGTCAGGAAGTTTCTCCTTAGTTCTAGGTTGCTTCTCTCTTTGGTTGATAAATTCATGTATTTCTGGTCAACTTTCTCTGGATTAATGAGAACTCAACTGTACAATTTTTTTAGCCTATTTCTAATCTTGGGATTGCATAATAAATAAAGAAAATAGAGGGAAAATTGTACTTTTACTCCCAATATTCAGTAAAATGAAAAATCTTTTATATGCTTGTGGCACTCATGCATGCAGCAAGCTTTGCATGGCTACTTTTTAACAACAAATAATTCAAATATCTTGCTTTGAAAGTATCTGTAGATTTTGTCTGAACTATGTTGGGCAGAGATACTTATATCGTTAAAAAAATGAGGTTTGTAGATGTGCATATTAGATCAAAAATCCTAGTATGGAAAGAGAGCCATTCCCATCAAGTTAAAGCTTGTCCACCCTTACTGGCAAGAGATTTAGAACTCTTACTATTGATCCTTATCCTATCTCTTTTGCAGCTGCTCCAGATCACTGCCAAATAGTGCTACCCTGATTATAGATATTCAGCTGGTCATTGGCAAAGCATTTTCTTGATTCCTCTGCCCTGCCTTTTTAGTATATCCGCAGTTAACTGGCAAAATAGCTGGCAATCATATCACTTTCACAAGTGTCACATATATGGGGTAGATCTCAATGCAGAATTTTGTCCAGTATAGCTAAACTTCTTATTTTGCTCCCCTGTACTTCTTACTGTCATATCCTGATTTTTTTTTAAAAAAAACCTTTCTTTATATAGGTAATAAGTACTGATTTTCAATTCTTCCATTCTTTTAGCAAACAGTGTTTCTGTTATTTAACTATTTTGGTATTTCAATCTTACGCTAAACTTGTAAAAGCTACAGAGACAAAACAAATTTGAACAATCCAGCTTTAATATAGAATGTGATATACTTTAGATCTGTGTGGCTTTTGCATGTAGTTATGGCAAGGTTACCAAAGGGATACAAAGGGAGTCCCTGTCCTAAAAAAAATGCAGTTGGATCACTCTTGCACAGATCCAAAGGATTAGGAGAACAGTTTGGCTTCAGTAAAATGGCCATAAACTATGCTGATCAGAGACCAGAGGGGAAATGGCATGTCTGCAGAAGCCTGAAATATCTAGCAAATACCATTTTCATCCCATACTGTTGGTTTAAGGGCACAAACACTAAAGCTGAAACGGTATATAGTTAATAAGGCTGCCCTTTCAGGAAAAAGATGCAGCTGTTTTTAAGAAACTGCAGAAAACCACATTGGCATCAAAATGACACACAAGCAGAGGTAATATGCAACTGTCACCATCATGTACTTGCATCCCACTGTCTGGCATTTGTTATGACATTTGCAGGATGACATCATGCATGTAACATTAATTGCTAACCTTGCCACCCCCAAGGATATCCTTGGTACTATACTGAAACTCCTGCAAACTGCAAAACATTTTTGCAATCAAATTCAGCTATGTTTGTGGAAATACACTCAATGATTCAATATATGGGGGTTTGGATGCCAAGAAATGGTGAATTAACACAGTTTGAATGATTTATTCCAATTTGCAATATTGATAGTGAATAAATTGATAGCTTATGACCGTTGACCCTCAAATTGTGGACAATTGTATCCAAATTATTTAGGGATTTTAAAGAAATAATAAACTTTTTCTTTCAAAATTATCTTAGAATCCTGTATTATTGGAATGCAATAAATTATCCCAGATTCAGATATCATGTTAAACCATCTATGGCTGATTTGATTATTTAGACAGATTAGAGAACCAAAGTAAGCCTGAATATCAATATAACATGCCAATGTTCCTATTTAATATGATGTGAAAAAATGGCCATTAATTCTATGCAGAAAGTGAATCTTCACCATTTCTGGCCTGCTGCTACTGTTGTTAATTTTTTGTTGGACGTCAAAGTCCAGTACACACTACACAGTAGTAGACCGTGCAATTAGAAGGTTGCGGGAGGGGGGGCAATCTCTGTTGTGGCAAGTCACATGTTTTCAAGAGAACTATAGGAAGCTTAACGTGATGCAATATTAACATTTGCCCACTAGATGGGTGTATTGTTCTGGGATTGTAATGAATCATTTCAGTTAACCTTGTATGCATCTTCAGAGCTATATCCTTTGATCTCTTGTTATATCAAAGTGAAGAAAAGACCAAATACCATGTTTTGAAGGAGAAAGCATTACTCCTGCTTCATAGAAATTTAGTTTCAATGACGCAAGATTAATTAAATTTATTATTTAGCTGATAGTAAAATAATTTTGCCAGAATCAAACTGATGAAACTGTTATGATGAAACATATAGCAAAAATCTTGATCTTTGTCAAAATTCTATAAATAAGTATTGTTTTCAGAGTATCAATCGATAGATCTACAGTATTTACAATAAAGACCTTAATATTTTTCTTCTACGTTTTTCATAATTATTCAATGACAGATTTTTATATATTTTTTCCTAATTTTACTGGATTGATCTTTATATAAATACTTTTGTCTAGTTCATCTATTGCCCAGGTGATACTTCATGAACTTGCACAAGCTATAGAAATCACATGAGCCAGTAGCAAATACTTGTAACACCACACATAATTGAATTTTGAACTAGCTGTAGTAAACTTTCATTAACATAAAAAAAACTTAGTCTGGGATCAGAATAAATTACTTCTTTGACTTTCCCACTACTTTTGTGGCTAACAAGGTGGTATTACATATACCTAAATAAAATAATGTCTATTTAAGGTCTAAATATGACTGGTATCCTTTTTTTCTTTATATTCTCTTGTTTTTCCATTCTGATAACATTATCCTATACATATCTACTTAAGAGAACTGAATAGGATTTAGGACTACAGTTGTGGAGACATATAGAACATGTATAGTTTAATATTATAAAGCTGTTATATTTTAATTCCATGGTCAAATCTGTTACAGTAATTGAGACAGGAGGTAAAATATTTATATCAATCTAAACCATAGTACTTCAGTGGTTAAAATGCAGTATTGCAGGCTAACTCACTGCTCACTGTCAGGAGTTTGATCCTGACCAGCTCAAGGTTGTCTCAGTCTTTCATCCTTCTGAGATCAATAAAATGAGGATTCAGATTGTTGGGGGCAATATGCTCTGTAAACTGCTGTAGAGGGTTGTAAAGCACTATGAAGTGGTATATAAGTCTGGGTGCTATTGCTATTGCTAATAAAACTTCCAGGTTTTTTTTTCTTTCACTAGTCCATGTGTTACTAAACTTTGCTTAAGGATGGTCATCACAGGAACTGAAGTAAAAATATTATCATTCCCCTCTGCAAATACATGTAGTACTTGCCCCTATGACACTGAATTTAGAACATACACATTTATTAGCCCTCAGCAATTTGTTTGTTTGAAATATGCTAAATTAAATATGTATAATATAAGATCAGAAATGCAGAATGTAAATATTATAAAACATGAACAAATAAAGGACTAGTACTTATGAAATTAATTTATATTTAGTATGTACAAATGGAAGTTTTCTTAAATTAACATTTCAACCACTAAGGGTCACTATGGGACTTCAATATTTAACAGTGTTCTGTGGATTTCTTGATTGATTATGTGCCATCAAGTCATTTTCAACTCCTATTAACCATATAAATAGATTTTCTCCTTGAGTCTCTGCCCTAGCGTTTTAGGTCTTCCACCATTGCTTAACACTGATTAATAAGTAATAAATATATATATTAATATCTAATGTTTATTGTAAGGATATAAGCACTGAATGTTTATATCCTTACAATGATGGTTTTATATATGTGTTGCTTTTATTTGATTGTTGCACACAGCCTAGAGTCCTTTCTTTTGAGATGGGTGGCTATATAAATTTGATAAATAAATAAACAAATACATAAATAAACAAATAAAATAATGCATTGCACCTATTGCCACTGAGTCCGTTAACCTTGCTGCTCGATTTCTTGAGTAATCATTAATGCTCTTAACAATAATAAATGCCTCTTAAAGTACAGGAGATTTGGCAATCCTTTTATGGGCATTTCTATCTATGTAAAATCTTTTTCACTAGTAGCATCTGAATATCAGATCCCTTATTATTGAAATGTGATTTTATAAAGTTTATAAAGCATGGTTCTATTATTCCAGAAGCATGAGTTAGTACTTTGGAGATCATGGCTTTTTAAAACTTTGTACATGAATAAAACAGAACTTGTAATTTTAAAAAATAGTGCATAAAGTGTCACGATGATTATAGAACATTGTGTTATTTTATAGCCTCCAACAATCTTTATTCCAATGAAGAGAACAAAATGGGTTTTTAAACACATTAACTGATCTGGTTGCCTAGCACCCCATCCTCCAGAATTACTTGATGAAGCAAAATCCCTTTTCTTAAAAGGTACTTTGCATATGTTCATTATATATATGGGCTTTGTCATTTCAATGTTTTGTATTTTTATTCTGTACATGCACTTTGAAATTGAATAATGTTAAAACACACAAACAGAATAAAGTACCAGCCATTTAATAAATCAGTTATAGTGACAAGAACAAGTCCATCCTTGTCCCATTTCAAGAGTTTGCAGCTACAAGTGGCAAGCCATGTCTTCTCCAAGGATACCTTATTTTTTTAGCTTTTGTCCATCACTATAATTGATAATGAGAGCCAATTTGGTGCTGTGGTTAAGGTGCTGAAACTAGGAAACTAGGAGACTGAGTTCTAGTCTTTGCTTAGGCATGAAAGATGGCTTTATATCAGTTATTCTGTCAACTCAACCCACCTTATAAGGTTGTTATGGTAAAATAGAAAGTGGGAGTATTGTTACTGTTATTATTATATAAATTTAATAATAGTAATTATATGATGTGGTTCCCATCTTCAAAAAAGGAAAAAAACAGATATGGGAAACTACAGATCAATCAGCCTGACATCAATACCTGGAAAGATCCTGGAAAAGATAAGCAACTGATCTGTGAACAACTAGAAGCAAGCAAAGTTATAACCAGAAGCCAGCGTGGGTTTGTCAAAAACAGATTATGCCAAAGAAATATTATTTCATTCTCTGACAAAGTGACTAAACTAGAGGACCAGCAAAATACAGTGGACATAATATACTTGGATTTCAATAAGGCATTTAACAAAGTAGATGACAACTTACTTCTTAGTAAGTTAGAAAAATGTGAGATAGACAGCATCACCACCAGATGGATTTGTTACTGGCTGACAAACTGCACTCAACAGGTAGTCATAATGGAACTACATCCACCTGGAGAGAAGTAAGCAGTGGGGTACCCCAAGGTTCTGTTTTAGACCCAGTACTCTTCAATATCTTCATAAATGATTTAGATGAAGGAATGGAAGGAGAACTCATCAAATTTGCAGACGACACCAAGCTGGCAGGAATAGCCAGCACCCCAGAGGGTAGGCTTAAGATCCAAATGGATCTTGATAGACTTGAACACTTAACAAAATGAAATTCAGTGCAGAAAAAAGTAAGGTTTTACCATTAGGCAAGAAAAACTAGATGTACTTGTACAGAATAGGTGAAATCTGGCTCAATAACAATAATTATGAAAAGGATCTTGGAGTCCTAGTGGACAATCAATTAAATATGAGTCAGCAGTGTGCGGCAGCCACCAAAAAAGCCAATGCAATCCTAGGCTGAATTAACAGAGGGATAAAATCAAGATCATGTGAAGTGTTAGTACCATTTTATAAGGCCTTGGTAAGACCATACTTGGGCTATTGCATCTAGTTTTGGTCACCACAGTATAAAAACTATGTTGAGACTCTAGAAAGAGTATAGAGAAGAGCTACAATGTTGAGACTCTAGAAAGAGTGTAGAAAAGATGATTAAGGGACTGGATATTAAAACATATGAAGAACATTGCAGGAATTGTATGTCTAGTCTAGTGAAAAGGAGGTCTAGGGGGGGTGACATGATAGCAGTGTCCCAATATTTAAGGGACTGCCATAAAGAAGAGGGGGTCAACCTATTTTCCAAAGCACCAGAAGGCAAGACAAGAAACAATGGATGGAAACTAATCAAGGAGAGAAGCAACCTAGTATTAAGGAGAAATTTCCTGACAGTGAGAACAATTAACCAGTGGAACCGTTTGCCTTCAAAAATTGGGGGTGTTCCATCACTGAAGGCTTTTAAGAAGAGATTGGACAGCCATTTGCCTGAAATGGTATAGGATCTCCTGCTTGAGCAGGGGGTTGGGCTAGAAGATCTCAAAGGTCCCTTCCAACTCTGTTATTCTTTTATTACATACCCCAAATATTAAACCTAGTGAAGAACACTAAGTGAAGAACTATGGATCTATAGTGCATGGATCAGAGCAATATACATGACTCTTTTATGATGGAAAGGCAGTGGTGCTTCGGATTTATAATCGTGGATTTATGATGTGTTCACTGTCTACTTATGAATTGGCTATCTATCAATGTAAATGAAAGATTTATCAATACATCTCTGCCTGGTCAAGATTTATACCTCAAATTTAAAATCTAAGCTATTTGCTGTAAAATCCTTCCTTTCTTTTCCTTGGTTTATTTTTTCTTTTTTGTATCTTTTTAACTTCTATATAATAAATTACTGTAGTTTAAATAATAGAATATCTTTTTGCATCTGGAATATATTGTGCAGTTCTGGTCACCAAAAGGATATATTAGAGCTAGGTAAAGTTCAGAGAAGAGCAATTAAGATGATCAATGAACAGCTTCTCTATGAGGAAAAGCTGTGACTTTGGGGCTTTTTAGGGTAGAAAGAAGCAAGTGAGAGATTATTGAGTTATACAAAAGTATGCAGGGTGCAGATAATGTGGTCAAGGAGAAACTATTTTCTACTTCCCAAAATATTAGAACCAAAGGTCACTCAGTGAAATTCTATAAGAATCAAGACAGAAAAAAGAATTTTTTACATAACATGTAATTCAACTTTGGAATAATAATAATAATAATAATAATAATAATAATAATAATAATAATAATAATAATAATAATAATAATAATAATAATAATAATAATAATAATAATAATAATAATAATAATAATAATAATAAAGTTGGAAGGGACCTTGGAGGTCATCTAGTCCAACCCCCTGCTCAGGCAGGTAACCCTATACCATTTCAGACAAATGGCTGTTCAGTCTCTTCTTAAAAACTTCCAGTGTTGGAGCATTCACTACTTCTGGGGGCAGGTTGTTCCACTGATTAATTGATCTAACTGTCAGGAAATGTCTCCTTAGTTCTAGGTTGCTTCTCTCTTTGATTAGTTTCATCCGTTGCTTCTTGTCCTGCCTTCAGGCGCTTTGGAGAATAGCTTGACTCCCTCTTCTTGTGGCAACCCCTGAGATATTAGAACATTGCTATCATGTCACCCCTTGTCCTTCTCTTCAATAATTAGCTACTATGATATGATGCTGGCTGCCAGCTTGACTGGCTTCATGAAAGGATAGATCTTCCTGGAGAAAATCCTGTAATCTTCTGATTTGATAATGACTGGAATGCTGATCTAACTTCGCTTTCTTTATTAGAGGTTTTTATAAGTAGGGAATACCTTCTAAGAAAGTTGACATCTCCACTGTACAGAATTTCAGTATATTCCTTCCATTTCTTATTTGAACTTCTTTGAATCAACCTGTCTTTTAGCAACAGCATTTAGCCTTATATACTTCTTGCTAATGCTTTATATAGCTAAGCTAGTTTATATCAATAATACTATTCTTTTCTACATCTTTATTAGCAATAGTAATAGCACTTAGACTTATATACTGCCCCACAGTGCTTTACAGCACTCTCCGAGTAGTTTACAAATGTCAGCATATTGCCCCCAACAATCTGGATCCTCATTTTACTGATCTCAGAAGCGTGGAAGGATGAGTCAACCTTGAGCCCATCAGGACCGAACTCCAGGCTGTGAGCAGAGTTAGCCTGCAATACTGCACTTTAACCACTGTGCTACCAAGGCTCCTTTAGCATATCAATTTGAAATTGAAACTTGAGTTTTAAGTCTCTGGAAGACTCTTTATTTTTCCATATCTTTTCCCTCTTCAGTATCTATACAAATAGCACTATGATTGGTTCTTGCCATTTTAATTTCTTCCCTGAGATTTTTTGTCTTTCTTGGCTTTGGCTTCTTTTCTGAATTTCTGTCATTTGTTCTGAGATTGCTTTCTTTTCCTTCTTGTTCTTTGGGCATCTTGTTTCACATTCATCGTTAACAACTACATTGATGTTTCACTATCAGTAAGGTTCAAAATAATTATGTTCTTGAAAATGGAATGTATTTACTCAAGATCCTGTCATGGAAACTGGCTGGCTTCGGTTTTCTGTTTTAGCTTAACTTGGAACTTGGAACATGAGTAGCTTGTGATCTTTTTTCCTTTTAATTCCATTTTCAAACAATCTAATCATTTAAAAAAGTTAGACAGTGCCTGCCTCCCTTTCCAGAAGGGTTTTTTAAAAAAAAGTTTGAGAAAATGAAATAATTGCATAGTAAGGCAGAGACAAATTCCTTACACCTATCTTATAATGTTTGCCAAAGCTTTTATAATGGGCAGTGATACTTTCATAGCATTCATGGTTAAGTTAAAACCCATGTCATTTTTCATTCACTTATAGCACCATTTCTTTTAGAATTCAGATGTTAAAGTCTGTTTCTGGCACATTCACTGGATTTTTGTAATGAGCAGTGTTGTAAGACATGCCATAATTGAAAGGAAAAGGCAAAACCTCGAAAGATAATAAATTATTAGGTGCAGTTAATATTCAGAAATCCACATTTACTACTCTAAGACTTGGTTCCTTTCTCACCACTTGTAATAGAATGAAAAATGTTAGAATTAATTGATTTTATTGTCTATGGTTGAATGCCTAAATTTTGCTTTCTTCTTCTGGCACCAAGGTTATTAAATATAATAGTAATTAGCAGCTATCTTCAGAAGAAGAGATTTTACTTAGTACCTGTAATGGTATGTAGGAATGATGTTGAGAAATGAGGGGGGGGGGAAGAGATGCTATCTAGGGAATGGTGAGATCAAAGAGGCCATAACCCACAGCTGCATAATGGATGGAGACTGAGGCTAAGAAGTGAAAAGAAGGACTAGGAGTGATATGATAGCAGTATTCCAATATCTCAGGGGTTGATACAAAAAAAAGGGTATCAAGCTATTTTCCAAAGCGCCTGAGGGCAGGACAAAAAGCAACGGATGGAAACTAATCAAAAAGAGAAGCAGCTTAGAACTAAGGAGAAATTTCCTGACAGTT
This sequence comes from Protobothrops mucrosquamatus, assembly GCF_001527695.2. Classification (NCBI taxonomy): domain Eukaryota; kingdom Metazoa; phylum Chordata; class Lepidosauria; order Squamata; family Viperidae; genus Protobothrops; species Protobothrops mucrosquamatus. The sequence goes on from NW_015386953.1 coordinate 240,902, forward strand.
AGAACAATTAATCAGTGGAACAACTTGCCTCCAGGAATTGTGAATGCTCCAACACTGGAAGTTTTTAAGAAGAGATTGGACAGCCAATTGTCTGAAATGGTATAGGGTTTCCTGCCTAAGCAGGGGGTTGGACTAGAAGATCTCCAAGGTTCCTTCCAACTCTGTTATTCTATTCTATTCTAAGCCCCCTCTCCCAAGTTCTCAGACTGTAAAGGTGACAGTGGGAAGTTTATATTTTCACTTGCAAGATTGATGTCTCCCTTCCCAGAGAGACCATATAGGAATTATGCCCAGATGAACTAATTCTACTTTATTGTAAGGCTAGATTAACAGAATCTTAGAAGTCTGAAAATACAGATCTCCCATCATCTTTGTAGTCTGGGAACTTGGTGGGGGATGCCTTCTGAGCCCCTTTCTCCACCCATTATGCAGCTGCAGGCTATGGCCTTTTTTATTTCACTATTCCTTAGACAGCATATCTTCCTTCATCTCCCAAGATCATTCTCACATACCATTATAGCACTTTAACTGTCCATAGATTTGTTCATTGTGTAGTTTGTAACTTTTACAATTAATAATTCATTTTGGAAGAAGTTATTAATCTTTCTGTTGTTGCAAGATACATAAGCAGTATCACTCTGTGAAGGTTTCCTTTATTATATCCAAACTACTCATTTCACAATTTATCTCCATCCATCTGTCCCTCCCCATAGGAAATTATCAGGGTACGGATACTTATGCAATGAAAACAGCACCATTTTAGTACAATAGGGAAATATCAGCAGGTTCCAAAGTTTCATAAGTACAAAAATATAATCTAAACAAGGCACCTTAAAACAATTTGTTGAGAATTGAGCATTAGCCAGAATAGTGATCAGAATAGGAATTGGGGAGTGCAATAGAGAGAGCAAATTTTATACTAGTATACTTTTCTGCTCATTCTCAGATGAGTGGGCTAACTCAGCAGAAAAAAATGCCTTGAGATAATATAGGGAGACACAATATTAGTCAGTGATCAGTTCATTCAAGTGAAGAATGGCCAGTTTAATTGGGATAGAATTGCTCTTTTTTTTTCCTTAAGGAAAAAATTTTCTCCGGAAGTGCTTATATCGATTTAGCGATATAATTAGAGGCTTAAGAAATCTCTGCATTTCAAATGGCCTTTTATCAATACCTCAGCCACAGTCTTTCTTGAGTGGAAGTAGCTTGGTTATTATTCCATTTCTCAACTATTCCTGTTTAAGTGATGATGTGCCCTTAAAACTGCAACTGATTTATTGGCAACTGTTCTATTTGGGTAATGTTATACCTGCACTTTGTTAGCTGCATTAGACTCCAATCCATTTTTAGGACCAATCTGAAGTTCTGGTTTTAACCTTTAACCTTTCACAATAAGCTTCAGATCCAATTTCAAAATAGCACTAGTAGATTTTAGTTTGTGATGACTTGAGGTTCTAGCAACAGGAGGATCATAGTAGAATATGTTCACCTGCAAGTCTTAGTTGTTTCTACTGTTGGAGACTGCTGTGTTTGAAGGTTCCATGGAGACCACAGGAAAGAGTAAATCCCTTCTTATGGGTGCTACCTAGCAACCAGGACAGATAGCATATATGGGTTGTTGTTTTTTTGTCCCTGGTAGATTAGAGCATCTCTTCTCATAAACAGTTAATGGCTGATTTATACTTAGGGTGGAGCAGAAGGCAACAATAATGATGGCATTCCCCCCACATCATACATTTCAGAGATTACTACTAAAACAGCTTTTAAAAAATCCCTCTATGTACAATTATTTTGCAATATCTTAGAATCCCTCCCACCCTAGCTATAACTGTCTCTCTCCCTCTCTCCAATGAAAATAAAAGAGGATGTGCCTTTAAAAAACAAAAAACTATAGCTAGTTCCTTAACTTCTTGACATGTTTCATAATGTAATATGTAATATTTAATAAATACATAGAAAGGTGAAGCTATTCCCCAAATAACTTGTTTGTGTCAGGTGCAAACGACCAGGTCCACATGTGAAAGTTCAGTTAAGCTGATTCTTTTGCTAAAGGGCTATGCACAGGAATCTTCTCCACTATTGGTCAGCACTTGCTTAAAGTTAGATAAGGGTCAAAGGCACTTAAGGGAGGTTGAACTTAGTTCACTTGAGGCTGCATAGGAATTCTAAGCTGATCCTTCTTTTCACTCTGCCCCCAGGTTCTGCCATTCCTCCCACATTTTTTTGCCTTATTGAATAAAGTGCATGGCAGTAATGAGAAAACTTCTTCCTTTTTGGATGTAGCAGGGCTCTGTTGCAATAAGCTTGCAAAGAACTGAATTAAACAGAATCTTTTTTTTTTTTAGAATCATGGAACAGGAGAATCCCCGGAGAGCTAAATTCATAATTTTAAAGAACTAATACAAATTCCCTTTTTGGACAAAAAGAATTAAGCATTTTTTTTTATTTTAGTATTTTATATACTGTAATAAGCCAGCCCAAATATTTCCTTGCTTTGCCATGATGTTCAGCGCTACAAACTTAATATTGTGCACAATACCAAAATGGCAAATATATAAATTACACCTTGGAGACATAACTTGGCTATAGCAATGCACAGATTTATTTTATTTCGTTTGCTGATCAAGTATACATGCCTGCTTGTTTAGCCATATACCTTACTCATGGAGCTTACGGAAGCATTCTATTTCTGGAAAATACATTCTGCATTTTCTGCTTAGAGGTTGCATGCCAAAGTCTTGCTTTTCTCCAAATTGTTGAGAATTCTTTTCCTCAAAAATAACAGTCTGTTATCATGTATGTTAGCTTATTTCTTTGTCTTTCCTTAAATTTATTGTTTGTTGTTGTTTTATTATAAATAAAAAAGGGTGAGATGTCAATCATACAATCATGGCTCGCATCTTGACTTTTTTTTTTTTAACTTGCCCTGCATATGACTCTCTTTTGAAATTATCTAGATCAGGGGTGTCAAACTGCCGGCCCATGGGCCGGATGCATCATAGCAAAACCGCGCCCACCCTATTGCCAGCAATGGAAAAAAAGTCACGATACGTCGCAACACATCACATGATGTTGCAAGTTTGGCACCCCTGATCTAGATTAAACGTTTTAAACTATTAAACCTCTTCTAGAGCAGTTCATTAGGGCCCTCTCCCAGACAGAGAAATATGTATGTCCTTATCAAGATCATGCTAGTCAGCATCTCTGATTAAAAGAAGGAATATTATTAATTAAAAACTTGGCAGATTTTACTTAGTTTAGTAATAAAATAGGCTTCATGAAGCCAAAATGTGAAGTACTAAAATTGATTCTTACGGATTTTCTAACTTCATTGATTTTTTAACCTTTAATTTTTATTGCATTTGTTACAAATTCTTTGGAAACTGAGAGTCACCTACACATCTCAGATAAATACATACATACATACATACATACATACATACATACATACATACATACATACATACATACATACATACATACTTCTCTGAGTTTTCTGTTTGTAACATAAAGATATAGGTTGAGAGCAACATACAGTTTGTATTACAGTATATGCTACAGGTACATGAAGAGCCTAAATCAAAAAGGAAACATCCTTGGCTTTTCTCAGTTGCTTTGCCACAGGAATGCAAAGCTGCAAAATGAGGTCTGCATTTTGCTGTTATTTTATACATATTTATGCCTCTGAGAATATTTAGTTTCCATGTAATCCTGACACTATTGTTCCAATAATCCTAAATCATTGAGAACAGACACATCAGTTTCTTTCCTCAGATAATTTAGGAACTTACATGCTTAGGTTTTGGTAGCAACACTAATCTGAAGTTGAGATTTTAGCTGCATTGAAGTTTCAAGAGGGTAGAAACAAGGTATAGATTTCAGTAAAATAATCTATGCCCCCAAATCAGTGATGGGATTCAAATATGTGAACAACCAGTTCTCTGTGTGGATGCCACTTCCGGAAGTCCATTTTGGGCCTGGGCAACAAAAAAAATAGCTTCCGGTTCTGCCGAACTGATGCGAACTGGCTGAATCCCACCACTGTCCCAAATTCAAATGCAGCAATGTATGCATTCAGGAGAAATTGCAATCTCCTTTCTCTAGAAAGTTTCTAGAGCTTCTAAAGATATTTTGAAAATAATGCATTATGGGTATAGATGGTGTAAATGAAGAAGTAGGGTGTATGTCTTACAATTGTTCTCATTTTGACACCACATGGTTTTCCATCTCAGCTCCTGGGATTAGAAATCAGACTTGAGTTGAAATAAATTGGTAAATAAATGTCAACGTTGCAGGTCACAACAAAGTGGTTGCTCTCATAGATTTCAGAAAACACTGTGAAGTTTCAAACTTTCTCCTCCTGCTTTCATGATTACTTTGGGGCCTTGGGGATTTTTTTGTGACTTTTGCCAGATCAGGAGATTGATATGGAATATAGTGTAGGGAAGAAGAGAAATGTGGATTTTAAGACATGCTGAACTGCTGTATCTTATCTGGGAAAGGATAGATCTGCAGTTGTGAAAAACAAAATTATAAGATTTTGCAGTTTGCAGTTGGGTGTCCGGAACAAAATGTCCAGATCCTGTAATTTGCAACATCATAAACTGGCTTAATATTCATGTTTAAAGATACTTATTGTTATATGCCCTCTTCCTGAAAAATAATACCATCCCTTTAGGTAGATTGATACAATCTTGACAGGAATTGCTAAAAATTCCCGTTTCTTGGTACCATTTCAGCAGTGTCTTCAGTGCTTTAAGTGTCTTGACCTACATTTCTCACCAGCACTCTGTAAATGCACCATTTTTATTTTCCATTGAGTGACATAACAATGCATTAATGTGGTTAATCAATCTGGAGAAATATTTCTTCTGACATTGTAGATAAACAGGTCAACCATGCTCTTTAGAAAGCTGAACCTTCTATTGGGAAAAAAAGAACATTGTTTTTCAGTGATTTGTAAATTTAGAATATCATCAATTTTAAAGGGATTAACTATATCATCTTGTATAATAAAATATAAAAATATTATATAATAATATCCTATTTTTATATTATATCCTATTATATTATGTGCTATTATTTTGACATAGAGCTCTCAAAGTGTCATTTAGTTATTCAATTTTTTATCTTGTCTTTCTTGCAAAATATGCAGAGCAGCACTCACAGTTTTTCCCCATCCCAATATTACCTTCTGAATTGTTTGAATAAATTACATTGAGAAGGAAGCTCAACAAGTGAATGTTGTTGTTGAATGTGGTTTTAAACCAAAGATTCATTCGTTCTTGTCTAATTCCTCAATATACTTTTTTCCCCCTCAAATAATGGGTGACATTTGGCTTTTGGTAAGGTTCTCAGCTCCAAAACATCTATGGATTAAGGACAGTTGTTCCATCCTTGATCAACCTTACAACTTTAGTAGTAATAATCTTGGAATCTCACCTAAGATTTGGGGAGCTGCATATGTCTGAGACCTCAATTTGTAAGAATAGCTACTATACCATCCTAGATTTCATAACTTTTTTATTACTCACAGCATATTACTTTTTTATTTTAACAAACCTGGCTACTCATTATGAATATTAATGAAGAAAACATTGAAGGACCAAATAATTGCCAATAACTCTCTTCACAGACTGGCAATGGTTCTGCCAATAGTTGCTTTTCATAATTCCATCTAGAGATCCTGTACTAATCATGAGATCCATTGCTCCCACTTTTAAAGACTATAATGAAAAGTATAAAAAAATCATTTTAATTGAAACAAAACAGAATATTTCTTTTCAGGATAAAGAAAGCTATGCACAGTTTATTTATTTATTTATTTATTTTTTAGATTTATATCCTGCCCTTCTCCTTGCGGACTCGGGGCGGCTAACAACCGGGTAAAAATACAAAAATATCACACTACAAATTTAAAAATTAATTAAAAGGGAAATATTAGTAATTTGGTCTAATTAAAATTATAATTAAAACCCCCTCTAAAAATTTCCCCTAGGCCAGTCCCGCAAGCTGGAATAACCATGTCTTAAGGGCGCGGCGGAAGGAAGGGAGGTCAGGGATCACCCTGATCTCTGGGGGCAGTTCATTCCAGAGGGTGGGAGCTCCCACAGAGAAGGCCCTCCCCCTTGGGGTCACCAGCCGGCACTGTCTGGCCGACGGCACCCTGAAGAGACCCACTCTGTGGGAGCGTACAGGTCGATGGGGGGTAATCTGCGGCAGGAGGCGGTCTCGAAGATATCCGGGTCCGATGCCATGGAGCGCTTTAAAGATGATGGTCAGCACCTTGAAGCGCACCCGGAAGGCCACCGGCAGCCAATGCAGCTCGCACAGCAGCGGTGTTACATGGGAGCGACGAGTCCCTCCCAACACCGCCCGCGCGGCCGCATTTTGGACTAGCTGGAGCCTCCGGGTGCTCCTCAAGGGGAGCCCCATGTAGAGAGNCGTGACCAATGCCGTTTCCGTGCTGTATCCCGGCCTGAAGCCCGACTGGAGAGGGTCTAGATAGACTGTTTCCTCCAGGTGCTGAGGAAATTGCTGTGCAACCACACTCTCAACAACCTTCGCCACAAAGCGCAGGTTGGAGACTGGGCGATAGTTAGCCAATACATCTGGATCCAGGGAGGGCTTCTTAAGGAGGGGCTTCACCACCGCCTCCTTTAGGACCGCGGGGAAGGCACCCTCCCGTAGAGAAGCGTTTGTAATTCCCTGGAGCCAGGCTCGTGTACCAGTGGAGAGAAAGAGTTCAGAAATAGTAACGCCAATAAATTAATGGCATGAGATACTTTTAAAAATGTAATATAGCTGAGCTAGTTTATATCAATAATACTATTCTTTTATTTATCTTTATTTCTATATTTATTTATTGACATAATTTGTATACCATCCCAATCTCACAACTTTGAGTGGTTTATAACAATTTTCAAAAGCAAATTGCAAATATAAACAAACATTTCTATCCTGGCAAATCATCCTTGTTTTACCATACACTTCTTCAAACGTTGCTCTTCATATCCTGAGTACAGTGGTACCTCATTTTTAATTGGTTCCAGGAGGCATGATGAATACCAAAAATGATGAGTACCAAACAATTTTTCCCCATAAGGAATAAGGTAATGAATCACAAGTAGTGGACACTGACAAGTTCTAGCTTGAATGTTGAATACCAACCAAATGATGAGTACTGGGACAGAATTTTTGCATCAAAATGTGTTGAGTATCAAATTCAATGAGTTTCAAAGCAGTTGAGTACCAAGGTCCCACTGTATATATCAATACCCTGCATGATCCTTTGAGCCGATAGAATGCAGGCAACAGTATGTTCACTTGCAAGGCTCTCTACATAAGAGATCCTCACTTGTGCAAACATGAGCATCCTTGAGTAAAACTGGGCTTTGACTGTATTTGTGATATATTAACCAAGTATTCAAGGATATAATAGAATCAAGTCTGGCTCTATATGATTATTATCAGCACAACAAAGATGAAAACATTATTGTTTTAAAGTGATTCTTTTATTAGCTCAAAATTTTAATAGATATTTTTACAGTAATTGTCCTAATTCAATACAGACTTGCAGTGAATGACTGCCAATATAAAGTTTAATGGATACAAATGAATTAGAAATGTGGATATGTTCATTCTCCAAATGCTAGGAATGCAAAGTAAATGTTAGGCTGGAATCAACATAACCTCACAGAAGACAGATTTCTAGAGATATAGATGTATTATTTGGAAGCAGCTTAAAACTTAATGTATGCATTCCTAATTCCTTCTTCATCACTATGTAGAGTATCAATTATTGACATGAGGGAAAGGTGTCCAAAATCAAAACAACATGTTAGATTGCTTACAATTTTGTGCAGACCTGTGTAGTATATACACTTCTGCAGCATGCAGGTGTGCAGTTGTTTGATTGGAAGATGGCCCTTATCCCAGAACCTGGGAAGAAGCATCATATAGTATGCTAAAGATGTAATGGAGTATGATACTCCTACCTAATAAAGTTACCTTGACAGTGGGATTTCTGTTAAAGTTTTCTATTCAGCTACACATTGCAACATTTACTGCGCTGTTTGTTATAAAATTGTGCAGCCTCATTTCCAATCTTCAATCTTTCAAAACAGTTGACCTGCCAATCATCTTTAGTCCTGCTGACTTTGGAACATGGAGAAGATAAATGAGCCAATCAGTGCTCACAGTTCAGATGAACAATAGGAACCCGCAAAAACTGTAATTTAATTTAAACCCTGTTCAAACTGCTGCATGTACTACAACAACAAAAAATCCTCCTAACCTCCCCTGCTTATAAAAATTGCAAGTGCTAAGTCATCCACATTTTCAGTACATATGCTTATTTGTACTGGATTTCTATTTAAAGTACAGTAATTAATTCTTAATTTAATGTGCATCTATGCATATTAATTGGCATATGCACTTTTATGCAAATGTGTCCCTGTTTTTGTCCTCTTTTGCTGATGCATTTCCACATCTCTTTTTTTAAACAAAGCATCCTGCTTTCTAACAAGGAAATACTGTTAACCAATTGATAGGAGGTGAAGAGCAGCCAACCACCAAGCCACCACCACAGTGTGAGGAATGGAAGTGTCACTCCTTGTAGGAGGAAGTCTGCCGGAAGCATTTGATGCAGGAGGAGGTTTCCATAAAAAGATGCAGGCTGTTACAGAGTGGACAGTATTGCCCAATATGTATCAACGCTGGCCTCGACATATGTTAGTAAGAACATTACTGCCCCCCTCCACCGTTCTTAGCTGCTTCCAGCAGATGCCTGGTGATAACAGTTCTCTCCTTCCTCTGAGACTGTGTCTGCTCAGTGATAGCAGCCATTGATTTCTTCCTTCTGATATCCCTGCAGCTGCTTCTAGATACCACAGGAAAGATAGATATGTATAATTTCATCCATGTTCTGTAACTCAATCTAGTCATTCATGCCCCTAGTAAATCTTTCAACTTTAATAAGATCTGCTTCTGGCAGAAAGAAATGAAGCTGCCTAATCAGAAAGCATTAATCACTCCTAAGAATCCAAATAACAAGTGATCATAAAGTGATGAATAATTTTAGCAAAGGAGATATAATTTGTGGGAAACTTGCCAGAATTAGAGTTTTGAAGGCCTCGAAGCTCCTAAGTCTTTATTAAGCACCTTCCTCCCCAACATTAGTTCAGAAATCAATGAAGTTGCTCTCCAAATATAGTGTTTTTAAACCTTTTGAGTGGCTGTAACAATCCAAGGTTTCAGTAATAGATTTTATCCCACTCCTGATACCGCCATGTAGGCATTCAACCAAAGAACCTTGCACTTTAACCTGAAACTTGCATTTGAAGTCAAATTGCCACATGCAGCTTTCCTAATATTGGGGATTTAGCTAGTATGCATTTTATGAAAAGAATGTTCTTTTTATTCTATGTAAAATAAATGTCAGACACCACCTCGATGCTTGATGCTATACTACTATGCTATGCTACTATGCTTCATGAAGCTATTTCCATGCCAGTCTGCCATAAACTCTGGGTCCTGATGGGAGGGGGGCCTACTGCAGAAGAATGAAAATTTACTGTTCCACTCTGAGCACCATTTCAAGGTCAACAGCTTGGGAACTGAGCATAGCTGCCTTCCCCAGGAGATCGTTCTAAAAACATTCCTTTTGAATTTGATTGGGCTTTAGGCGACCAACTATGGGAGGCACCTTTGGGAGGGAAAAGTTACACTGGGATTTTGGGGCGTGAACTTTCAGTTCTGGCTTAGCATTACTGTAGATCACTTGATTTCTAGTAAATGATATATTTTTCAACCAAACAGTGTTAAGGATCATTTTTACTTAGAAGCTCAGGCTAAGGCAGGATTGAGAATAAGCCACTAACTAGATACTATTGCAAATGGACATATCATCATCATCATCATCAAATTTAATTTATATACCGCCCTTCTCCCATAGGACTCAGGGCGGTTCACAGCATATTTAAAAAACAGATACTATACACAATATACAAAAAATACAAAAATACAACAATATAAACCCCAATAAAAACCGAATTAAAAACCAAATATTGACGGCTGTGTTTCCAATTAAAATTGCTTCTAAA
>NW_015386953.1:253419-266100 GCF_001527695.2 Protobothrops mucrosquamatus
CCCCCCTCCCCTCAGTTGGAGGAGAGAGCGGGTCACCCTGAAGAGGGCAGCCGGGCGATTATCTGATGACGCGATGAGCGAGGAATAGTAGTTAGTCCTAGCCACCCTCATCGCCACTAGGTAGGATCTAACATGTATCCTAACCCGTGTTCGGTCGGATTCGGTTCGGCTGGCCCTCCAACAGCTCTCTAGGCCTCTTTTCCGACGTTTCATCTCTCTCAGCTCCTCGGTAAACCAGGGAGCCAATCGAGATCCACGTCGGGTCAGAGGCCGCAAAGGCACGACTCGGTCCAATGCTGCATAACATAACATTTCCCACATCCTAAGAAATGAATTAACAAGTAATGACACCTCTATTATCAGTTTAAGTATGTGCCAGTCTAAAAGGATTGGAGAATTTGTCAGGAAATTCACATTAGAGTTAGAACTTGTATATGAAATGGAATTTCCTTCTTTACTATTTCTCAATGAGATAGCTGTTTCAGGAATTCTTCCTCCTCCTAAAAAAAAAGTCTATGTTACTAGTTAAACACTGTTGGTATCCCTTACTCTTTCATTCACTGCCTCTCCTCTATTTCTGTAGTTCTAAGGATGCTAGGAATGGCAATGGCCTATATGGAATTGCAGGCAACCAATTTCCAATTCTGCATCTAGAGTATTGGAGTTTGCTGGTGTTTGGAGGGATCTTGTTCTCCTGCACTTCATCTGAGAAGCTTCCAACATGTAATTATGAACAAGGCGAATTTTTGGTAATTAAGTTTCATCCTCATTCAAGACCATAAATCTGTGGCTTGTCGCCAGTGATTGCAGCAGAATAAAGCAGTGTGGGTCAGTTAAGCAATAACTCATATATAATGATATAAATATTTTCAATCTTGCTGAAAATACTGATGCATTTACTACATACACAGTAGCAGTTAAATTCAATTCATAAAATCAAACTCTCATTTTAATGTACATTTTGCAATATTATATAATATTTTAATAATTTCTCATACATCAATAATTTAATATTTGCACATTCCTGTGAGGCTGCAAAAAGAAAAAAAACTTTTGGGCGGCCTTTTCTGGACCGGGACGCCTTGAGCACAGTCACTCAGGCTCTCGTCACCTCCCGCCTGGACTACTGCAATGCTCTCTACATGGGGCTCCCCTTGAGGAGCATCCGGAGGCTCCAGCTAGTCCAGAATGCGGCCGCGCGGGCGGTGTTGGGAGGGACTCGTCGCTCCCATATAACACCGCTTTTGCGTGAGCTGCACTGGCTGCCGGTGGCCTTCCGGGTGCGNGATTGGCCTAGGGGGGGATTTTATAGGGATTTTAAAGGGATTTTATAATTTTTCTAATACAGGTTATTTAATATATATTTTAATTTGGCTTTTAGATATTTATTGTATAGCTCTGTTTTTACTTACCTGTAAGCCGCCCTGAGTCCCTCGGGAGAAGGGCGGGGTATAAATTAAAGTAATAATAATAATAATAATAATTTCACCAGTTTATGATTTAATGTACACTGGGGAAAGACCTATTGTTATCACACCATTGATAATTACAAGGTATTGGTGAAATTATCAGCAATGAAAATTAAACGAACAAGGCCATGATACGGTGTGAAACACACCATAGTATGTAATTTGTAATTTCAGCAATAAGCCCCACACATTTCAAATTTAATGAGTTTTCAAATAATAAATTCAATGACAAAATGAAGCAAGTGCATTTTAGCTTATCATTGGACATGGCAACAACTTGCTGCCAAGTGTCAGCACAAGCTTTAAGAGAACCTTCCATTCTGCCTCTTGCTGACAAATAGACCATCTATTTGTCTAACAAGGCCTGTCACAGTTTGACTCTTTTGTCATCATCTTGTTTAATAAGTCCCATATTTTTAATGGATAAACAGGACTATCTGTACACGGCTGTCTCTCCAATCCAAAAGTCAGCTTGTGGAGATTAGCAATAGCACTTAGACTTATATACCACTTTATAGCGCTTTACAGCAGGGCTTCTCAACTGGTGGTACACATACCACAGGCGGTACATTGGCACCTGGCAGGTGGTACGCAGCCATGCCCAGCCTAGCCAAGTGTAGCAGGGAAAAGAACGAGCAAAGCGGCGCAGCACAGGACTTGCCATGAGAGAGTCTCCAGGAGCTGCAGGGCCCCAGGATCAGCACTTCTGGCTCACCCGGAAGAGAAAGGGGGGCAGAGACAGGAGAAGCTATAAAAGGAGGCAGTTTGGGTGGGAGAGGGAGAGAAAATAAAGACGCAGCCTTGGGAGGCGAAGTCAGCTGGAGCTGCATCAAAAAGAAAAGAAGAAGGGGGAGAGAGGAGAGGAGATCAAACAGGCCAGCCGGGAGCCGATCTACAACTTCTGTGGCAGCCATCCGTGCCAGCGCGCACACAGGTGGCCGTGACAAACAGGCAAGAAATGCAGCTGTGGAGGGGTCACCCTCCATGAGGAATGAAGAAAGGCAGCATTGGCTGGAGGTGAGTCATGGAGGGAGGGAGGAAGGAAGGAAATGTTGGAAGAAAAATCTGGGGGCTTGCTTTCCAGCTGTGAGGCTATATCTTTAAGAGAAAAGAAAAAAAATGAAGCGCTGCCATTTGAAATAGACAAGAGGAAGCTGGCTTTTCCTTGTTTGATAAATATATGGAAGAGGGAAAATATGGGGGGGTGTTCAAATTCTTCCTTCAGAAGGAAGGAGATGGGAATGAGAAAGACGGAGGTAGGGAAGGAGGGAGAGAGGGAAACAGGAAGGAAGAGAGGATGGAGGGAGATTGGAATGAAAGGGAGGGAGGGTCTGAAGGAAGTCCCGCCTTAGCACTTGGCCACCAGCAGCCCTGCCACTGACTTTGCTTGTCAAAAGATTGCAAAAGGGGATCAGATGACCCTGGGACACTGTGACCATCATAAATATGAATCAGTTGCCAAACATCCAAATATAAATCACATGACCTGGGGATGCTGCAATGGTCATAAGTGTGAAAAATGGTCATAAGTCGCTTTGCCGTTGTAACTTTGAACAGTCACTAAGCGAATTATTGTAAGTCGAGGACTACCTGTACTTTATCACTTTTTTCCTTTTTTTGATCAAGTTTTTGACACCTTGCTAGGTGGTACTTGAATATTGCCATATCCTAAAAGTGGTACAATCAGTGAAAAGGTTGAAAAGCCCTGCTTTACAGCACTTCTACAAAGTTCACAGAGTCAGCATATTGCCCTGAACAATCTGGGTCCTCATTTTACTGACCTTGGAAGGATGGACGGCTGAGTCAAACCTTGAGCCAGTCAGGATTGAACTCCTGGAAGTGGGCAGAGTTAGCCTACAATACTGCATTCTAACCACTGTACCAGCACAGCTCAGATTGTTTTACACTGCATTCAGAATAGATGTATCAGGAACCTATCATCTAGTAAGAAGCCATTATTCATAAAGACTTACAAAACAAAGTATATGGATTGGAGTGTGTGCTGTCACAATGAAACGTGTCTTCAGATTCCACATAACCAGAATAAAAACCCTAAACTACTTCTATGATGTTCTATCTGTCAGCTTTTCACGATACTCCAAATAAGAAAGATACGAGTATTAATACTACCTTTGCTGTAAGGTTATAGTACAAGAATTTTGCAAGTCCGAAAGCACTATTCCCTTCCCTTCTACTATCCAGACCAGTGTTTCTCAACCTTGACAATTTTAAGGCATATGGACTTCAACTCCCAGAATTCCACAGCCAGCATTGCTGGCTGTGGAATTCTGGGAGTTGAAGTCCACATGCCTTAAAATTGTCAAGGTTGAGAAACACTGATCCAGACAACTAGGGAAAGTCCCCTCTGGAATGCTTTCCCCACCCACATTCCCTCTGTGGGCTGAGATATCTCTTAGCTGACTGTTGCCTAGGGCCTAGGCTGTGGCTTCTCCTGTGTCCCAAGGTTATTCCCACAGATTCTTACACTATCTGTTATCACTGGTGGAACAGTGGTTAGAGTGCAGTATTGCAGGCAAACTCTGCCCATAGCCTGGAGTTTGATCCCAATGGAAGCCTTCCATTCTTCAAGGTCAGTAAAATGATGACCTAGATTGTTGGGAGCAATATGCTGATGTTGTAAACCACGCAGAGTATGCTGTAAAGTGCTATGGGATGGCATATAAAGCCTAACATTCTATTGTTATTTATTTGATTCATTTATTTTTAAGTCGTGGTCCCTATTTTGCTTCCATAGATTGTACTTTATATTTAGAGGCAATAATTTGGGGATTATTCATATTTCCTGCCACCGTCTGAATAAATGGGAGCAGAAGGTGCAACAAGGCAATGCATCTAAAAGGATGCAATCCAAACAACTGCAACTTCTCCACTCAAATCTTGGAGTTCTGATGCCACTTGGTAAACATGAGCACTTGGGATAATTATATGTGTGTGGGCAGAGCTGTCAGAAGCCACATGCCACAAAGCTGTCAGTAGCAGGATTTTATGTATTACTTTAAGAATTACTAATGAAATTTAAGGTCATGGAAAAATAAGGGATCCCATTTATAAAACTAATTGACCCCATCCACTAGGCCAACACAACTAATCTAAGTTAGCATGGTAATTCCCCTCTTTGAACTCCTTTATATTCCCTCTTTCCCTGCCTAGCAAGCTTTTAATTAATTAGACGGATATTCTTAGGGCTATCATTACTTCCAAGTGCTGCTTTTTGTTCCCACAATCCCTCACTCTCTCCATTGGCAAGCTCTATGTGGTCTAGCAGATTACATGGTCTTTCAATTTTTAACGTAGAGAACAGCTAAAGCAACCATTTATGTCATGTAGCTCTTTTCAAAAAGATAAGCATCAGTCTTCACAAACCCTGCAAAACAACTGCTCTGTTGTTTTCTACTTCCTTCTGCTTGCAAATTGTGTTCTATCAGTTACTTCCATAGCAGTTATAAGCCTCTCTAACTGGGCAAAGATAGAGAGAACCAAAAGAAATTTTTAAAGAACTTACAGGTTCAATTGACATTATTGCACAAAAACTTGCTCCACATTATTTGCTGCTTCAGAATCTGCAGCAGAATGAGATCGAGGTACATCGGTTTTACTAAGTTGATTTGAAAGAACAAAATTCCACAAAGGGAACTTATTCAAATTGTTGGAATATTCATGAGCAGGAAGAGTCATGTGGTAACTCAGTCAGCCAATGTGAAGAAAGTGCTACTGAGTCTGTGCAAAAGGTATTGAGTTAGAAGCTGGAATTGTTATCCAGTCTCAAGTCTGTCTCTGCTGTAAGAAGTCTTCATTGTGCTATGTTGCTGTAAAGAAGAATGTATGGTATTGTAAATATTTTGATATGAATATAAAGGAGTTATTTGAATCAACTAAATGCAGTCAACTGTGAGAGCTTCTGATTTATTTTTCACCAATAGAGAAATTAAAATTCTCTAACACAAATAAATGCTAAAATGAGCTCTATGGATGTCTAGTCTTCTATTTGACACATATCCTATTGACAAATAGATGCTGGGGATAAAATTTTCTTTATCACCTCCAACTTTTCATTTGTGGACCACTTTATCGCTTGTTATACAGTATTTTCATGTTATAACTCTTTCCCAACTGGCAGGTAGATGTTGCACTTTTTAAGAGATTGATTGACTGCCCCTTTGTTACATGCATTGTGCATTGATTGATTGATTATGTGCCATCAGGTTGTTGTCGACTCTTAACGACCATATAGATTTGCACGTGGCAACACACATAAAAAAGGAAAACACAAACACCCTCCAAAATCTCATTGATTCTATGGATTATTTTTAATTGTATTTAATTGTTGCTTGTGATTTATCTATATTTATACAGGATTTTTAGAGACTATTGATTAATGCAGATTCAAAATCAAAATCAATGAAAGAATAAAAACTTTAAGCCATATCATAACAATCTTCCTGAAAACATTATATTGCAGTGGCTGTAATTAAACTAGGTATTAAGCTTTCAGTTGGCTCACATTCCATTTAAAGCATTAGGAAAGAATTTTGCAGATTTGAGAGGAAGACTTTAATTACAATAAAATGACAATATCATAATGGGCTTTGTTCTTGCAGCCCCACATTAAATTGCCACCCCAAATGAGATCATGGCTAAGAAGAGATAGTATAGGAAAGAAGGAATCGTATGGAATTCAATGGGTAAAAGTTTAACTACACTAAAAGTGCTGACAAATCATGTTTTTACCTTCTCACAGTGGACATGAGTCATTAAAATGTCTAAGGTTGGGTTTTATTATTTTGTTTTCTTTTCCATCACTGCTTGTCCTGCAAGATGTGTTTTTTTATCCGATTATAATATGTTGTACCTAAAATAAATAATTGTCTAACTTTGGCTTTCTGTTTTAACAGAACATACTGTTTCCTGCAAATAAAAAAGAGACAGAGAAATAAAGTAGAGGCACCATATTTAAAGAGATTAGATTTTTGTTGTTGTCTTTTTAATGATCTTTGTGGCGGTCTCAAAATATTATTGCACCATCTGAATTAACATAAATGTTCCTATTCCCACTGATTTGTCAGGAGATTGGAAAAGGACAGTAAAAAAAAAGATAGCTCCCGTGGACCTTTTCCAAGAATTACTCAATTAGTTGATTTAGGCAACTAGCTGGGAATGAGGTGGAATCTAAGATCAAACATCTATTATTTAAAATGCTCTCTTGGTTAGAAAATGGGTAAGACTTGTAGAAAGGACTGTGCAATAGGACCCTATTTAAAAGATCAAAAACTTATAAGGGATATATTCTTATATTTGCAACGTCAAATTTTAAACCCCTTTGGGTTTAATCTCAACAGAAATAAAAAAGGGGGGAAAAGAATGAGATTGACATCTGGAAGTAAAATGCAGCATTTGATTAAGAAAAAAAATTGTTTACATGTGGTACTTGTACCAGTTCCAAAGCAAATTAAAGAGGAATCATCTCTTATTACCTAGGATGGTCTATAATTGAAATAACAATGAGACACTGCCCTACAAATACACAGGCAGTTTAATCAAATTATCAGAAATGACTTAAAGTATGAGCATGCTATTCTCTTAGTAAACACCAGGTGCCTTTCATTTCATTTTATTTTTTCCAGGGAATTAGTTACAATCTGTTTATGAAAAAATCCTTTTTACAGTCTTATTAACATTAATGGTTAAGGAGATGATCACACATAACACTTGCTATCTTATGACTTCTTCTGAGCCAGAAGATCAGAACATATTAATTTTGCTTGTATTCACCTTATGTCTCCTGTTTTTAAAATAGATCTGCTAGTTTGGTGAATGTTAGGAATGTTGCGAAATCATTGTGGGTAATTTCCTGTTGGTTTTCCCCCAGCAAACTCTCAGTTAATGCCTATGTTCAGATCAGAGCAATCACGCATACACCATTCAGTTCAGCTGGCAAGAAACAGAGCGTGGTGTTTATTTATTAAACATCAGCAAAGAGAAAAACAATTAACTGGCAAAATGGAATAAAAGGCAGGCATAGCTGGGAGAGAAACATGAACAACAGGCAAGAATTCACATTATCTATAAGCCTTTATATTGAAAGGGGCAAAGAATGTTTCACAGTATTGGAAACAAGAGATATTTGCTTATTTCAGTATTGAACGTCCTCTACACCCAAAAGCAAGAGGTTACTGAGAGAAAGTAGGACACTAGAAGATCCTTTTCTATTCTTTTCATGCATGAACAGCCCAGCAAGTTTGTTTGTTTTTTTCTTCTTCCCTCCCCATTTCCATGAGTTGATCCACACCGGATCTTTGCTTCTGGGGCACACAGTGACAAATATGCTCTTTTACACCTTCTTCAAATCCCTAGTAAGGAAGGACAAATTAAAGAATGACCTGAGCATATGTGGGATCTGTACCATAAAGGGAACAATTTGGTGAATAGGGATGGTCCAAAAATTGAAAGCAGTTAATGTTCTACATTTAGGCAAGAAAAAACAAATGCACAGCTATAATATAGGGAATACCTTGCTCAATAATAGTAACTGTGAGAGGGATCTTGGAGTCCTAGTGGACAATCACTTAAATAAGAGCCAGCAGTGTGCTGCAGCTGCCAAAAAAGCCAACACAGTGCTAGGTTGCATTAACAGAGGGATAGAATCAAGATCACATGAAGTATTAATACCACTTTACAATGCCTTGGTAATGCCACACTTGGAATACTGCATCCAGTTTTGGTAACCACGATGTAAA
The DNA here is from genome assembly GCF_001527695.2 of Protobothrops mucrosquamatus. NCBI lineage: Eukaryota > Metazoa > Chordata > Lepidosauria > Squamata > Viperidae > Protobothrops > Protobothrops mucrosquamatus. Next base: position 261,644 of record NW_015386953.1, read on the forward strand.
AAAGATGCTGAGACTCTAGAAAGAGTACAGAAAAGAGCAACAAAGATGATTAGGGGACTGGAGGCTAAAACATATGAGGAACGGCTGCTGGAATTGGGTATGTCTAGTTTAACAAAGAGAAGGACGAGGGGGGACATGATAGCAGTGTTCCAATATCTCAGGGGCTGCCACAAAGAAGAGGAAGTCAAGCTATTCTCCAAAGCGCCTGAGGGCAGGACGAGAAGCAACGGATGGAAATTAATCAAGGAGAGAAGCAACCTAGAACTAAGGAGAAACTTCCTGACAGAACAATTAACCAATGGAACAACCTGCCTCCAGAAGCTGTGAATGCTCCAACACTGGAAGTCTTTAAAAAGAGACTGGACAGCCATCTGTCCGAAATGGTGTAGGGTTTCCTGCCTGAGCAGGGGGTTGGACTCGATGACCTCCAAGGTCCCTTCCATCATCATCATCATCATCATCATCATCATTAAATATAGGGTAAGGGATGCCTTAGGCAGCTACCATCAATTAGCCAAATGTTTAAATGCAATCTAGATGACAATAAGTAAATTAATTGCTGATTAGAAAACAATACTCAGAACACTCACCTGTGGTTCCTTATAAAACTGGAGGGTTATTTTTCATGAGAATATTGTTGGATTTTATTCTGGATTCAGTATTCTAACATTTTACAACAGTGGTTCTCAACCTGTGGGTCGGGACCCCATTTGGGGTCGATTGACCATTTCATGGGGGTCACCAAGCAAGGCTGTCTGCCATTTTTTTGTACACCATTTTTTTTTGTCCGCCATTTTTTTCCCCTTTTCCAGCGGGTGCCTTACCTCCCTTGGGCTGGGCCAGCTGGTGGTCGGCCTGCTCCGTCTCTGCCGCTTGCCAGCTACGCCTCGGCCGGCGCAGGGGTGGAACCACGCATGTGCGGCGCTCCCGGGCAGAGAAAGTCCTCGACTTATGACCGGTTGGGTAGTCCTCGACTTACGACCGGTTTAGTCCTCGACTTACGACCGGTTTAGTCCTCGGCTTACGACCGGTTGGGGTCGCGGCATTAAAAAGGGTGAGAACCACTGTTTTACAACATGTTCGGTTCCCCTAATGCAGAGCTTGAATCCATCATTACTGCCTGGTGTGGGAACATCATAATGTAGTCATCCAGCTTTGCTCCTCTGTGGAGGACTTTAAGGGTGCTTTTGGGGGGCTGCAAACTGTATTCTAATTTGAGTGGTATTTAAGGAACACATTTTAGGTCAAAAGAGAAAGTGAATGAACCAGAAAACACCCTCTATCAATCAACAAGAATTTTAGAAAGCAAAATATACATTAACATTTAACATATTAAATATAATACATTAGGATAAAAACGTAATTTAAGCCAGGGACTTTCGATTTAATGGACAAAATCTGGAGGATAAGAAAGTGCTGTCCAGGGAAATCAGCAGCCAAGGAGATTCAGGAAAGATGTAGGAAAGATTGAGGCAGGTAGGCAAGTGGAATATGTCTCACTCCAACAACATTCATGGCAGTTGTGGGATGGGGGAAGACTGGGGTAGGCTGGTGGGTCAGATAGTAGTGTGTGCCATTTCCTGGAAAGACAGGATTGTCACACAATAATTTTATTATACTCACTGATAATAAACCTTCATTTTAATGGACATTTGCTTTAATTGTCAACTCTTCCTCTTATTAATCTGTTAAATAAAGACTTTAATGCATTCTTTTTCCAATAGTGACCAGCCAGCTTTTTCCAAGAGAATATCAAATGAAGATTGGTCACTTTTTGAGCCATTTTGGTCCAGCACTTCTTAGTTATTATTAAAGAAACTATTGCAAATCAACATTATATGAATAAATATCTGAATAAAAGGAACAATTGCAATGAAAAATGTAATTGATTTCACACAATTTCTAAAGTGTAGCTTAAAATGTTTAATCTCTATGTTTTAAATATATACCAACTTGATTAGGTTTCTACTTCCTAACCTAACAGATTTGGGAGAGTGTTTCCAAGCAGTGTATAACCAGCAATATTGCCCCTATCAAATTTTGATGGAGATGTTTGTGATAAAAGAAGAGGGGATTCTGAAAGTTGAAAAAAAAAAGGCCTTAAGTGGTAGAGACACACTTCTGTATCATTATAGAGAGATTACCTGGCTTAACACATCATTCTATAATGCTTTAAGATCCATCTCCTCACAATTGTCATAAGAAAAGCTGAAAGCCCATCTCAGCATTTTGTTCCCTCCAGTGCCCAACCACGTGCTTCTCAGATGCCTTTGGGGAAGGCCTGAGGGCATCAGCTTCTCCTCCTGTAGTTTGTGTACACAGTGTCTCTGATCAGATCCTGGTGTCTGTGACAATAGCCAATAATGGCTGTACCCACACTCCATGACCTACTTCTCTCCCTCATCTACTTTTTGCAACATCAAGCCATCTCTCGCCTTTTCTTCATTCCTTTCTCATTTACGTAATAATACCTACAGTATGATAGTTAAATTGTTTTTAATTGCAGGTTTGTCTGAAAATGTATTTTAACCTGGTTGAAGGACATGTATAAATTTTAAAATAAATATGTAGCCTGGACGAAAGCTTGTATAACTCTTCTACATATACTGCACCCAGAAAACTATTAAATGAATAGTTTCTAGTGAGTAATAGTGATATTACATAAATGTTACTAATTAAAGGTATACTTTAAAAGCTTTAGCCTATATGGTGATTTTAAAATATACTTCTGAACTGTGATATAAAAATTCATAAAACTGAGTTTAAGAATGAGTGAAGAGGTCCTGCAAATATCAGCATTAATAAAACATGAGTAATACACTGTGCTTTGTATCATTGCCATCAGATCACAGCCATTAATTATTTCTAGCTCCATTTAGAATTTAACAGAAGAGGGGATTGGAATTTTAAAACAGGATTAGAATGCTTCAGCCAAATTACCATTCATACAAAAAAGTTGTCATAACAGACTTTATGGGAGCCAGATAACTGATCAATGGTTGTTGCATATTACAAATCCTTTATCATCAGACTTGCAAATGCATGCAAGTATGATGAATTGTATTCCTGTACTGAATAAACATTTGAAGCTAAATACCTAGATCTCTTTCTTTTCACAAAGATTCTGTCCTATATCACCCACTCACAGATTATCAGCTGTGCACTTTTCAATCTACTCTTGGAGGTGTCTCAGTCTTCCAATGCATATAGGTAAACTGTAGGGAGCTGCAAAAGTCAATTCACTACCATCAGTATAGACCAGGGGTCTTCAAACTTGGCCCTTTTATGACTTGTGGACCAACTCCCAGAATTCCTCAGCCAACAACTCTGGCAAGAATTTTCCATTTTCCAGTTTCCCTTTTGCCAGGGCTTGGACCATGGATTTGAGGCCAACATCTGAAGGAAGCTACTAAAGTCAGTGTTTGAAGTCTCATCCTGATTAGTACTAGATTTTTTATTTACCCCTCTTTGTGCTTTTTCCTAATTGGAAAAAGTATGAAAATGAAATGAAATACATGACTTCCCATTTATGATTTGCTCTGCTTCATGCGTCCTTAGCCTAATGTTAACAGATGTGTGTATGTGGATGGGTGTTTTCAAGTCAGTGTTGATTCCTGGGGGCAGCTGGACTAGTCTCTACAATTATTCTGGTGAGATCTTTAGAAGTAATTTGCCCTTGCCTTTGAGATAATGATTGGCCCAAAGTCACCCAGCTGGCTTAGGCACCAAGTGCCTAATGCTGGACTAGAACTCATTCTTCCGATTTCTAGCCTGATACCTTAACTCAGGGGTGTCAAACTGCCGGCCCGCAGGCTGGATGCATCATGGCAAAACTGCGCCCACCCCATTGCCAGCAATGGAAGAAAAAGTCACAATACGTCGCGTCACATCACGTTGTGAGTTTTACACCCCTGTTTTAACTGCTACATCACACTGGCTGTCTTGCTAACATAGCTTATCTTCAATTCCAGTCTGATTATTATCCAGCAATGATAGCAGACATTACAATTGGAAAGCAAGAATAAGTTTATACTGTTACCTCCCAACTCCCAACTCATTTTGAAGGGAATCTAGGACATCAGAACTACCGGATCAGGGTTGCAAAAATCCAAATGACCACTTGACGGCAGCAAATGATTTCCATATCTCTATTACCATCCAGTGGTACCAAAAAGTTTACACATAACTTTCATAAGCAACACTTGAATTGAGTTTTGACAGTGTTCCTACTTTGCCTGCTCAATTCTTTTTTTTTTTCCCAATATAAAATTTTATTGTTTTCATCATAAAAGAAAAAGAAATACATCACAGATATTACACAATGTTATATCCCATCCCCCCACCCCCCGGACTTCCCAAACCAAACCTAGGCTAATATTCAAATACAAGTAAACAAATATTAATATCTCTAACTCCTCTAAACTTAAACAATCCATCTCCTCCGTATTAATAAAAAT
>NW_015386953.1:267470-281911 GCF_001527695.2 Protobothrops mucrosquamatus
TCTCACCTACATCGTCCATATAGGACGACTCGGGAACTCAACTCCTACCCCGGGCAGCTCACCTATCCCCTTATGCCCAGGGGAAAGGTATCAAGCCGTTTGACAGCTGGTGCTGGCTGTCAAACCGGCTTTTACGCGAAACAGGCGGGAGGCAGCAAACAGCTGCGACCGACGAAGTCGCCTGCCACCGGAAGTCCCTGCCTGCTCAATTCTGATTAGTTTTTTTTTTAATTACTTTTTCTATGAGTCATGACACACAATTTGAGAAACAGTGGAGTAGCAAATGAGAAAAAGACTATATCTGTCATAAGGGTCTTTGTAATTTGGATAAGTAATTTTTAAATATTTTTGACATCTTCAGGCTATCATAAAGTTGTAACACTATTATCATCGACATCAAGGGCCATATTTAAACAGTAGATGATCCCCCTTTTAATTCACCCTCAGGAAGAGGGAAATGCCTACTTCAAGAGAATTCTTCAACTTGATGAACATTTTGCAAATTAGAATTAAAAGGGACAGGGAATTTACATATTAACTTGGTAAGGAGTTTGATTGCTAGGTGCTTGATCTAGAATGGTATTACATACTTCCTTTTTGATTCATTAAATTACAGGAAAAAAAGAAAGAAAGAAAGAAAGAGTACCCCCAAGAAAACAAAGGGAAAAAATCTGATTTAATCCATTGCAATTATATGTTCTTCAAACCAAGCTATTCTTTCTAAAAAACGGTACCTTCTTATGTAACAAGAAGTCAGGTGGGTGCCACTTACTGATTTAGAAACTGTATCATGTCTCACAGCTTCATAGATGCTCCCTAAACAGAATATGAGAAGGATGAAAGAACACTCCTTGAGATTTGTGGGAATACTGATGCTATTCAGCAAGCTGAATCTAGCCTAAAATATTAATAACATCAGCATACAGTTCAAGCATGGCTGCATATGCTGTTCCCAAGAAATGATCTTGGCCCAAGAACTGTTCTAAGCTTTATAGAGACTATATTTCATAAATAGACAACATGAAAGAGAAATGTGCCTCCATTCCTTGAATATGCAGTGTTTTTGTTACTAGGGAATTATGACCAACTACCAGTCAGGACAATTGATCCCTGCAAAGCTCTAGCTGTTTTGAACTCTGGGTACAACATACAATTTGAAAATAGATGGATCCTGGGGTTAAAAAAATTGAAATGAATCCTGTTGCCATAATATAAGAATGATGTTGAGAGTGCAGACAAGAGCAACAAAGATGACTGGGGAACTGGAGGTTAAAACATATGAAGAACAATTCCAAGAATTGGGTATATCTAGTTTAATGAAAAGAAGCACTAGAGGTGATGTGATAGCAATGTTCCAATATCTAAGGGGCTGCCACAAAGAAGAGGGGGTCAACCTATTCTCCAAAGCACCTGAAGGCAGGACAAGAAGCAATGGATGGAAACTAATCAAGGAGAGAAACAACCTAGAACTAAGGAGAAATTTCATGACAGAACAATTAATCAGTGGAATGACTTGACTCCAGAAGTTGTGGCTTCAACACTGGAGATTTTAAAGAAGAGGTTGGACAACAATTTCTCTGAAATGTATAAGGTTTCCTTCTTGAGCAGAAGACCTCCAAAGTCCCTCCCTACTCTGCTATTCTGAGTTGTATTTGCTCATGTTGTTGAAAGATAAAAATATATTGGTCAATCCAACACGTTCATTCTCAGAATCCTGTAATACATGGCATAGGTGTTTTTGAGGACTACCAATACTGAGTTGCTCTTTAATAATAGAGTAAAATATTAAATTGCATACATTCTGATTTCCAATCTTCTTCTTTATGAAATGTTTTGCTAGCAGGGAAAGTCTGCAAAGTGATTAGATTGTAAAATGGTAAAGAAGTAACTGAAATTAGATATTATTCACAAATACAGTAATATTTCTCTGCCCTTCATCCATTCTTTGCAAAGATGTCAGTTTAACCTGTCAGTGGTGTACATATTCTCAATGAATTGTGATTCAATATCATATCTTTCCCAGACTAATATTTATTGGTATTTACTCTATTATAAATAAAAACTAGACAACTTGTGCCCTGCTAAGTGATCCTTTTGGAGATATTTCCTTACTAAGTACAGAAATTAAATGACCATGAGTGGCAAAAAAAATCAGTGGGAGTGGGACATTCCATTTTCTGTTGGCTTCCTCATTGAGTTTCCTTGTGGGAAAATGGCAGTGAGCATCAGAAATAATGAAACCTCTACGATTCTGCAGAAGACTGTTTCCAAGGACACTGCAGCAGGTGTGGAAAGGAAGCAGATGGTTCCCATAACAAAGTGAAATTGTTTACATGAACTATGTAAGAGGGTGGGGTTTGGCAGGAGAAATTATTGTCTAATTCTATGAACTGGTGTCTGGGAACCTCAGAGTTAGTTTTGCTTTGACATTACCATGCTGTATATTTAATAAGCAGTAAGATTTTCAGAAATGGAATGGAACCTGGAGTTTTATTTGTATTCTTGAGCTGGATGTTGACAGCAACATCATAAAACATACCAGTTGCTAAGCGTCTAAATTTTGATCATATGACCATGGGGAGGCTGCAACAGTTGTAAGTGTGAAAAATGGTCATAAGTCACTTTTTCAGTACCGTTGTAACTCTGAATGGTCACTACATGAATGGTTGTAAGTCAAGGCTAGCTGTATGTGTTGCTTTATGAGTTCCTGAAACTATAAAACAGGTATATATGCAAAGCAGATAGAACAGTGGGTAAACATATATTTTTTTCACATCCTAATTAGGGTAATTTGTAACAATTACAATAACTCCCTTTGTGCCTTTCTTTTTTAGCATAGTTGTGTGGTGTTCTTAATGACAAACTAAATAGGGAGAGGCTGTTGCTGTAGCAGACATTCTGTTCTTGAGAAAGTTAATTATATTGTGTAATTTCTTAGAAGACAAAACCAAGTTTTGATATATAAGGGAGTTAACTTTAAAAAAAATGTTTGAATTACGAAACTATTTTTGCACTTTTTTATAGCCAAACCTAAATTCTTCCTCATCACTGTTGTAATGTGAATGGTCTCTAAATGAGGCATGTTGTGAATGTTGCTCCATTTTATGACCTTTCTTGCCAAAGCTGTTAAGTGTTAAGAGTTGTTAACACTGCAGTTATTAAGTTAGTAGCACAGTTGTTAAATGAATCTGGCGTCCCCATTGACTTTGCTTGTGAGAAGGTTGCAAAAGGGGATCACGTGACCCTGGGACAATGCAACCGTCACAAATATGAGTCAGTTGCCAAGTCTCTGAATTTTGATCATGTGACCATAAGGATGCTGGCAGCAGTTGTGTGAAAAAGGGTCATACATCACTTTTTTCAGTGCCATTGTAAGTTCAAATGGTCACTAAATAAACTGTCATAAGTTGAGGACTGCCTGTAATGTTTGGCTTTGGAGTATCACAAGAAAGCTCACATTTTAGAAGTGACAGGTTTCTAAACAATCATCTAATTTGGTTCAATTTCCACCCATATCACTCCATAGATGGCAAAGGCCGGGCAGCCCCTGGAAACTAAAAAGAAGGGAAGGGGCCTGGGGAAACCCTACCTACTACTTTCCCTGATTCAGTGTTTCATATAATGGAGTAAAAATTCTTCAAGGAAAAAATTATTAGGGATTCTTTAAACTCTCCCACCAGATTCTACTGACAAAATTATGTATTTATTTACTTATTTGATTTATATAGCCGCCCATCTCACTTTTAGGTGACTTTAGGCAGTTTATAATAAAACAAATAAAAACATAAATTACACAGTATAAAATAAAAACATAGAGCAGCCAGGCATGAGGTAACCTAGCGTCCATACAACCAAGAGACAGGCTCTAACTCCAGGTCCCAGGATCGAGCATTAAAGCCAGGTTTTCAAGCCTTATGAATCGCCAAGAGCAATGGAGGCAATCTAATCTCACAGGGAATGATATTCCAAAGGCCAGATGCCACAGCAGAAAAGATTCTCCTTCTGGGCTGTTGCAGATGACATTCCAAAGATGACAGTAGGCAGAGCATGCTGATCCTGCCAAATAGGATAGGACGGGTAGAACCAACTAGAAATAACTCATTTCTAATTTTATGCTAGTTTCCTCTGTTCCTCCCTTAATTGCTCCATGCTTTATGATTTTCTTATTGTCTCTTTTTATTTAGTAATCAGCAACTTTCAGGATATACCCTTTGGAATTAGCAGCTTTCACTCTCATAACCCAACACACACTTCCCTGGAGTGTATTTCCTCTCTGGCACTCTCTTCTCTTGTTCTTCTTTTCTGCTGAATCTAGGTAGGGTTCAACTCAACACAGCAGCTGTAGAACATTTTGGGGTTCCAGGTTGACAATAATATCTATCAACCTGCAAAAATGGCAAGTTTCAGAGAAACAGAAGAGATGAAACACCATAATGGATTCACCAGATGGATTCGTAGCTGGCTGACTCAGCATGTGGTCCTCAATGGAACTGCATCTACATGGAGGGAAGTGTAGTTTGGAGTTCCATTATGCCACAGGCTCTTTCTCACTTTGTTAGTGAGAAAGAGCCTGTGGCATAATGGACTAATGCTTCTGCTTAACATGCAGACAGCCCAGGTTCGAATCTCGGAAGGGTATGTCTGACTGATGATAACCAAATAAGGTTAGAAATAGCTATCTCAGTACTCCCTTAATTCTTTGTTAGCATTCCAAATTTTGAAAAACATATATGATGTCGCAGTTAAGCGATTGCTGCCTGTGGATGGCTTTGGATTGAGCTGATGCAGGCAAAAGACTTCTCTCTCTCCCATATTTAGGCTGACAAGCAGTTCAAATGAGACTTTGGCCAGGTTGACCAGTTGTGTCTCCTGTTTTCTGTTTGTTTTAGCTTTTTGACAATGTTTCATTGTGGGCAGGTTCTACCTGATTTTTGCTTATGACTGTTATATGTGAGTCATCAGGGATTGTATGACTTCAATGATTAATCAATAAATTAATTGGTAACCTAACCTAAGAAGGAAACCCTAAAGTTATCTTGAAGAGTTCTTTCACAGAAATAAAGTACAACTCTCCTGAATTCTACGATTCTTTGTAGATAATACCAGGTCCCCTAATGCTTTACCAGAATGAGTATTAGTCACAATGAGTATTGGCCCTGCCCAATAACCATTTTTATCTCTTTTTATCTGGTAATGGACAACACTCCCTCAAAGCTTCAAGGAAACTTAGTAGTTTCCCTTAATAGTTTGCATGATTTCGGATGATCACAATGGGCAGGTTTTCCTTTAATTTGACAATACAATAATCCCTTCTCTTTAGAAAAAAAGAGAGTAAGCTGCCATTGAGCAGCCATACAGAGAAATAGCAAAGCCTAGTAAGAGAAATGTAAGATTATTTTCAGACCTCATATTAAGACATAGAGAGGCTGAAACGGTAAATAGTTTTGCTCATGGAAATAAGCAAAGGAACCATGGTTTTGCCACTTGCTGGTTCTGTTTTCATTTCAACTGTGCATTGGTTAACCAAAACTTATTTGTCAATGCTGGCTATGGACACATACTAATTCTTTGATTTATAAATGTATCATTGTTGAATAACATTTCAGACCAAAAGGAAAAGATATTAGGTTAGGACCACCACAGATGCCAATATGTGCCCTTTTCCTCACAACCATTCCAATATTAAAGGGATTTTTCCTTGTTCATATTTGCTAATCTGGAAGTAGTTATGTACCATATTCCACCATCTGTTCTGATATCCAATTTACTTACTTCTCTTTCTTGATCTTTGGATGTCTCTTTTAACATTCATCCTTAATGACTTCTTTGATTTCATTCTGCAATTGTTTTGATTTCCTATCAATGAAGTTCAGGAATTGAAAATGATTCCTGATGTTCTCCTTTAACATGGTAGGTAAATACTAAAGATCATATTTTGGGAATTGACTGGCTTTGTTCTTCCACTTTAGCTTGACTTAGAACTTGCACATGATCAGTTTGTGATCAATTTGACAATCCTGCCCATGCCTTTGTTGTTATAATGTCCAAGTTACAAGTATTGTTTTTGTTATTTGAAGACTCAGTTATGAAAAAGAAATTTATGGAATGGCAAAGATTGATAAGTCATTCTCTCACTTCATTTTGGTTACCTAAGCTTTATAATCCAATTACATTTTTTTCCATAAAATTTCCAATTTTGGCATTCCAGTCTCCAATCACAAATATCACATGTGTAAGTTACAAATAAGTACAAGTAACACATGTGTGTTCTATGATTTCAGAATGAACATGACCAGTGGTGGGATTCAAATATGTGAACAACTGGTTCTCTATGTGGATGCCACTTCCAGAAGTTCATTCTGGGTCTGGGCAACAAAAACGTAGCTACCAATTCTGCCGAACTGGTGCGAACTGGCTGAATCCCACCAGTGAATGTGACCCAAAAACGTATCAATCTTTTCTTCTCCATCTATGGTTGTAGCCAGTGCTTTTTTTCTAAAAAAAAAAAAAAAAAGGTGCCAGAACTCACACACGTCATACAACCCGCCTTGCCTACCCTACAAAGTTCCATCCAAAAAAGGTGCCGGAACTCCGTTCTGGGCGTGCTATGAGAAAAAAAGCCCTGGTTGTAGCATAAACTTGGATAACCATCATATTAATGAGTTTTCCATGAAGCCCAATTAATATTATTCATATTAATCATTAATATTATTCAGTCATTGACTGCATTGAACTCAAGTATTGTCTGCTATATCCTTCGTGACTCTGAAACCAACACTGTTCCTTCTTTGATTTTTGCATCTTGAATAGTATAATCTTCAGATTAAAAAACTATCCTAGTCTAGTTTATTTCAAGATTCTATCTATTTGGTATCTATTCTTAATCATCACAATTCATTAGCCCTTAATTATTTATTAATAAACAACTCAGATGTAAAAGCAAGCTTTGAGATGTATAACATTATATACAGCTTGCACAGTTATTTCCTTCCTCCCGTTCCCAAAGTAGACTTTAAAACAACACATTTATATTCATGCATTTTAGCCCTGTGCTGGAAAATCTGCAATAAAGCTAAATTGATGCCCGTCAATAGTGCAGCAGAAAAATCCTTTTGTTAATTTTTTCACTCTACAAATCCCATCACTGGTTATATTAGACAACCCTGGTGTAAGATCATGAATTAGAAATAACTCTAGCTGGAAATGGAATTTTCCCCATTGGATCTTCTGTCCAATTGAGGCAATTCCCAGATATGAAATAAGACCTCAAAACAGTTTTTGCTTTTTCTCATTATCCTATCATTGCCACTGATAGAAATAGATTTTTTTTTATTCCAAGATTTTGGCAACCTTGTTGATAAGCAGCCTATGACTTTTTCATAAATGAAGAGGATTCTTGTCTTGCATTGTTAGTTTTAGAGAGCTGGGTGCTGCTTTATTTTGCTTTGTTTTGCTTTGTTTTGAGGTTAAAAACACCAGCATCATATTCAATGACAAGTTGTTTTGTCACATTTGTTTTCTAATCCTCCTTCGGGAAGCGGATCCTCTTGGAATGTGTGACATCACCATGGTTACCAGCTAGCAAGCTGAAAGGAAAGCTGCCTGTTGAACAATAGACATAACTTAGTACAGCTGCATAATTTCCTCACTTAACGATTTGCTAATTTCATTACTTCTCCTTCCAAAGCTGATATTTTGGTACTGAACATGACTCAGAAGAGCTTTAAAGATATGAAGTCTGGTCTGAACAGGAGAGTTACACATGTTTAAATCCCTACTCATGAGAGCCACGAGATGGGAAAATACTGAATGTTGTTATATAGTATTTCCCTATTCTGTCTTTCCAATGCAATGAATTTTCATTTTTAGAAAATGTTTGGGACTGTATTTTCAGGTGAAGCTACGTTTCAGACACAAACTGTTACTCATTGCTTTTGAGAGCAAGTGGAGATATTCTGTAAGAAAAATCTAGTAAATGTGAGCAACAGTGAATAATTTATTTTAGATCAATCAGGTTACTTATGACTAACTTGCACTTTATGAAAAGGAAGGAAGGAAGGAAGGAAGGAAGGAAGGAAGGAAGGAAGGAAGGAAGGAAGGAAGGAAGGAAGGAAGGAAGGAAGGAAGGAAAACCCAAGCCTCTCTTATTAATAGGTGGGATTTCCAGAGAAAGCAAGTTAAGTGGTTCGCACTGTCTTATTTCGGGATATTATTTCTCCTCTCATCTAATCCTGGGCTTTCCTGGTTGTCCCCCATGTACCAACAGGACCAAAGTCAAGTAAAGGTCCTACCTCATTTCTGTATTATAAATAATCAAAATATATACTGTATCAAGAAACAAGTCTAGTTAGGAAGAGAAGGCCATATTTAAAAAATAAACAATATGTTCATGGAAGCAGAGTAATTTATTCTTATGAAGGTCAGATCAAATTAATTGATTAAGCTAATCCACAAATTAACATGAAACCATTTTAGGCTAATTTGACCACCAAAGGTTCCATTGTGAACTGAATATACACATAAGATATGTCTTTAAAGGGAACTTGTATTCCTTTTAAGATCACAAAGAGGATAAAAAAACCCAAAACTTTGTTTAAGGACCAAAAATAGAGGAAAGTCAATATTATGTTTTTGTAATTGTTGGTGTAATAATTAAAATATCAAGCAAAAAACTGAGAGATTGTGAGTTCTAGTCTTGACTTAGACACAAAGCCCACTGGGTCAGTCACTCTCTCTCAGCCCTAGGAAGGAGGCAATAGCAAACACTTTTGAAATATTGTCAAGAAAAGTTCAGGAACAAGTTCAGGCAGTTGCCAGAAGTCAAGACTGACTCAAGGGCACACACACAATCATCTGTACTTTGGTACAATACATCAATGTTTCTCAACTTCAGCAACTTTAAGATGTATGGACTTCAACTCCCAGAATTCCCCAGCCAGCACTACAATACATTTAAAATATGTCTCTTTGAGATGAATAGGATAATGTGCCTGCTCAGTTGTTTTCTTTTCTCTCTACCTGCCTAGCTTTGAATATACAGGTTTGATTGCTTGTTTGAATGTGGGTAGGTTTAATAATTTCCTGTGGTAGTTTTTATAAATTATGTTATTTTAAAGTCTTGCTCATTATAAGAAAGGTTTAATAAGTTCCTCTTCCATAGTTGGTGGCAGGTGATGAAATGTAAAATTGCCTCCCTTATTTCTCATTAATCTAGCCAAGTCTGAATATCTCGCATTTTACCAACTCTGTGCCGAGTTGAATCACAAAACAATTATACAAATTTCTGCTGTGTTTAAGACATACTTGGGATATGTGCATTTGATGCTTGAAGAAAGGGCTGTGAAAGAGAGAACCAGTTACGGGTTCCTGGGAGGACTATCAGACTGATTTGGTGATGAGCATGTTAATTCCATTATAATTGATGGATTGCTAATCAAATTACAGTTCCATTGTTGCAATTCTATATATGAGGACAATTCGGAAATAAATCTCCGTTTGGTTATCAATGACAGACACTCGCAGATACAGAACTTTTATTATACACATTAGAGAACTACAACATTATATTACTTTTTGACATAATCGCCATTCAAATTGAGGCACTTGTCATAACGTCTTACAAGGTTTGAAATTCTTTAGTAGTCGCTCGGTGCCAAATGTGGGCTATGGGTGGGTGATCAAAAACACCCCAGAGGAACTGCTTCAAAATTTCTTTGGTGCATCTAGCGGTGTGCGGGTGAGCATTATCGTGAACCAACCACCGAGCTGGAAGTCAGCATGCCCCAATGCTTGTTATGGATTGCTCGTCTGAGTTTTCGTAATGTTTCATAGTAGACTTCTGCATTGATGGTCGAACCATGCTGCATGAACTTCACGAGCAGTACTCCTTTGGCATCTTCACATTTGGCAGGATTTTCTATGGCACCACTTCAGGTGTGGTTCACGATAATGCTCGCCTGCACACCACTAGACACACCCAAGAACTTTTGAAGCAGTTCCGTTGGGATGTTTTTGATCACCCCCCTCCCTATAGCTCAGATTTGGCACTAAGCAACTACTACTAAAGAACTTCAAACCTTGTAAAACATTATGACAAGTACCTCAATTTGAATGGTGATTATGTCGAAAAGCAATGTAATGTTGTAGTTTTCTAATGTGTATAATAAAAGTTCTGTATCTGCAAGTGTCTGTCATTGATAACCAAACAGAGGCTTATTTCTGAATTGCCCTTGTAGAAGTTTTGCCTTCCTTATCAACACTTTTCTTCTTATTGTAAAATATTGTGTGCGTGTGTCTCCCAAGAAAAAGATGGAATATGACAAACATCTTTTTTTCTGGCCCCGCATCAGCATGACACAATGCATGTTCAACACTTTTTTATATAAGAAAATAAAAGTATGCACAAAAATAGCAGTTTGGATGCAGAAGGTGTATAAAGTGATTCTGAATTTTTCAATAAATGATCATTTGCAGATCCCATTCACTGAAAAATTGTCAATCTACTAGGTTATTGAAATTAAATAAGCTATTTAAGTTCAGATTTTTAAGGTTTTCTGAGCCAGGCTTGAAAAGCTGAACAGTCAATGAGGCTTAATTGCTCACATTTAGAATCTGACCAGATATTGCAGAAGATGAACACTCAATAGGATTTAATTTTTTTATATAAAGAATGAGATGAGAAAGAAATGATAGGTTTAGCTTAGCTTATAAAAGAAATGGTAGCTGAGAATTCTCCAGACTCTTGATCTCATGTAGAATAAATTAATGAGTCAGTACGGCTTTTAGAACATAAATATTTAGTTATACATTTCCGCTAATAGGCTTTATCACTGACTTTACTCCTTAATATAAATATTTATAAAAAATAATTAAATTTATATGCTGCTCGACTGCCAGTGACAAATACAAAAAAAACACACAAAAAAAGCAAGGAAACAAAGCAGAGAAAATAAACCCAGCTGGGAACAAAGAAAAGTAAGAAAAGGGGTGTCAGTCATTCTTGCCAAATACCCAGGTAAAGAGCCGTATCTTCAGAGCACTTCAAAATGCCTGTTGGTGAGGGCCATTCCAATTTCAGGGGGAACCTCATTAATTATAAATAAATGAATAAATAAAATAAATGTATAAATATATTGGTAATAATACAGGCAGTGCTTGACGTACAACCACAATTGAGCCCAAAATGTCTGTTGCTAAGCGAGACAGTCGTTAAGTGAATTTTGCTCCATTTTGCAACCTTTCTGCCACAGGTGTTAAGAGAATTACTTCAGTTGTTAAGTTAATGACATGGTTGTTAACTGAATCCAACTTTCCCATTGACTTTGCTTGTCAGAATGTCACAAAAGGGAATCGCATGATCCCAGGACACTGCAACCATCATAAATGCCACGTGAATTTTGTTCACATGAGCATCAGGATGTTGCCATGATTGTAAGTGTAAAAACGATCATTTTCAGTGCCGTTGTAACTTCAAACTGTTAAACTGAACTGATGTAAGTCAAGAACTACCAGTAAAGTTACTATTCTTTTGTTTCAGTTTCTTGTTTCTCCTTCCATTGTTGCTTCTGTGTCTTTTACTGTTGCTGGACTTGCTCATCTCTGAGATTGCTCAAAAGATTGCTGATCTTTTAAAGAACATAACACTGTAAGCCACTCAGCCTATCGGATGCAGACAATAAAGCAAAGCCAAGGCAGTGTTTTGTTCTCAACCTCAGTTGATGCAGAAGGAAGAAGAAACTTCATCCTTGCCAAAATAAGAGCAACGCGATACAACATGTCTGCCTTGGCAACAGGGACATTTCCTTGCCTTCCAAAGGAAACCGACTACATTCCACCATTGATGTTCTGCACCGAAAAAGGGAAGTCCTCAGGGGGGGTTTTTTGGTTTTTTTAAATCACTTTAATGATTTCTACCAAAATTCATTCAGCAGGGAATACTTTTCATAAAAATGAAAATAGTGAAGGAAACCTCCCCCTCCACTTCAAAAGCATCCTCATAAATCTTATGTCAATGGTGTTTGAATAGAAATGGTTGGAAATTATGACTGAGCTAGCAAACTGTGAGTGAGTGCTCCCCATGACACTTTGGGTTCGTGAATATAAATCTAGTAATCTCTAGACAACCCATGCCCTATTGTGTCATAGTTTCAAAGATATTTCCTTATCTAAACAGAGAAACAGAATGGTAATGAATGAGCAAAAAAACCCAATGGGGATGGGAGTGACTTCCAGTTTCTCCTGGTTTCCTCATTTAGTTTGCTTATGGGAAGTTGGCAGGGAGGATCAGAAATTTTCCTTCCTTCCTTCCTTCCTTCCTTCCTTCCTTCCTTCCTTCCTTCCTTCCTTCCTTCCTTCCTTCCTTCCTTCCTGACACATTCTATATGTTTGCCCACTGGAGGTATCTCAGTTCAAAAATTGTTGCCCTATGATGCATCGTTTCACCCAGCAAATGATAATGAAAATTAGAATTTTAGTTGTAAATAAATATTACTCCTGATTCTTCAAACTGCAGAATTGTTTTCAGGAAGGGAAAAGAAGCACAGAAGAAGAGTTGCTGCCAGATAAACTCCATGATTCTCACGAAGGTGAGCTGAGCAGTGTTGTAAATCAGATCAAATAAATAAGTATTTTATGTTTGTAGGATGGGTAGAATGTGACTTCATATCAAATGGCATAAATAGTTTTGATTTTCCCTCTTCATACTTATTATTACAATAGAAATCTCTTACTAACATATTTCATCCAGGAAGACAAGAGGACCGAGTTCTACAGTGTTTCATCTCTTCTCTTGTCATGTTCTTGTCTTGTTCAAAAGTCCTGAACAAAATGTCTGCACAGTTTATCAGCTCATTGTATTTACAGTATTGCCTTTCCCACCCCCACAAGATAGAACTATTGCAAGATAGTTCTTTCTTCACTTCTAGCCAGTTACTGTATGTGCCATTTTCCTGTGTCCGTATATGCTGACAGGGAAGTCATATCCATGCTCAGTTTTGTACTTTTGATTAATTCCCTTTCTTCTCCAGAAGGTAGTTTAGAAGCATATGCCTTATACTGCATTATCCTGATATTTCATAGGTACTTTACATTCCACTCTCTTCTTTCATTGTGCTTGCTTTTGTATTTTGGGTTATCTACGTCTGCCATTTTCCCAGCTTCTCTGTGACTATTTCAGAAATTTATATTCATATCTCATTTGTTTGTTAAAACTGATTTTGCAAAGCTAGCCTTTTCCTTATAACTGGAAAACATAATTCATTATATACATATAATAAGAGAATGCATAAAATCATTGTACGTTTTTCAAGTTTACAAGAAGTTCCACTGCTGGCAATAAAAAAATGTTGGGAATCTTTTTTTTTTTTTTTTTCCGAGAGCTTGATAAATTTATTATCTTTTTTTTTTTAAATAAATTTTTATTGATTTTTTCATTGAAAAACAAAAACATAAATCTTTTATCACAATATCAACCAAAGAGAAAAAAATCAACACCAATCAATACATTCACGGACATGTCCGGTGTCCCCCTCCCGCACCACCCTCTCACTTGCCTACTCCTTCCTCCTCCCTATCTACCACCACTCCTCCTTCCTCCCTCTTACCTACCTCCCTTTCACCCTCAGCCATCCCGTCAGTGCAGTTGGGGTATCACCGGGCACCTCCTTAGAAAATCATACATATGTATACATATAAATCTATAATACCAACCTACCCCTTTCCCCCCTCCCCCCCCAGGACTTCCCAAAGCTAATCTAGGAAATAAATGCACAATCATCCAATACTAATCAAAACTACTCATTATTACTACTCACTAGTACAAAACTACTGTGACTCTAAAATAAAATTAAATTACAACAAAAGAAATTTTTTTAAGTTATATCAATATATAATATGCCTAATTTTATTCTAAGTTTTTAATCAAAAGCTACATAATAATTTTTCAGTTCATACTTTCTCTGAATATAATCTATCCATCTTCTCCATATTGAGATAAATTTTTCCTGAGAGTGATCCTTCAGGTACGCGGATATTTTTGCCATCTCTGCAAAATATGATACTTTCTGTCTCCATTCATCCATAGTTGGTAATATCTTTTTTGTCCAATTTTGAGCAACTAATGTCCTTGCTGCTGTTATACAATACAACATCAGTGTCATTTCTTTTTGATCCAAATTGTCCATGATACCCAATAGAAATAACTGCGGTGTAAATTTTATCTTTTTCTTAAAAATCTGTTGAATAATCCACCAAATCTTAATCCAAAAAGCTTTAACATCCCTACATGTCCACCAGATGTGATAATAAGTAGCATCCATACTACCACATCTCCAACATTTTGGTTGCAAATTCGGATACATGCAAGACAATTTTTGAGGATCTAAATGCCATCTATAAAACATTTTATAGAAATTTTCCCTTAAATTCTGTGCTTGAGTGAACTT